>NC_030682.2:141349440-141649440 GCF_000004195.4 Xenopus tropicalis
TGCACAGTAACTTGCACTGTTGGGGTAGGGTTGGATGTAGGGTTGAGGAGGCACATTCTAGGCTATACTGGAAGTGGTATCTACCACGGCTTTACTCAGGGAGTAGCACGACCCTTTTGTTGTTGTTTTTTCCCTAATTAGCCACCATGTGCAGCTTCCTAGTAAATGCCAACCGTCCTTTTCTGAGAACCATCTCCCCTTCTTTGACAAGAGGAAAAACCCAGTTGCCTGGGCCCGGCGAGCACGTAGATGCTATTTACGAGTACGGGGGTATAAATCATCCGCGGTGCCAGGATGGGAATCTGAAAATAGAATGATATTATATTACCAGCTGATGCCAGGCTTTAAATAAGATAACACAGCTATGTGTGGAAGTGCTTCGTAATGAAACTTTAATCTCAGACGAGAGCTGCCTGTGGGTAGAACTGATGTGACCTATGTAGCTCCGGTGAGGTAAGGAAATAGATGCCCAAATATAACCTTAGCGCGTCCAACTGGGGGAGCTACTAGAAGACACCAGTCAGCATTCTTTCTTGCACCAAATGGCAGTAACCTTATAGCTTCTGTGAACCTTTTCTGCCAGAGAAGGACATTAACCAATGATTTGTGTGGCTATAACGTTTCATCTATCAACGTCTTTTAGATGCCTCTGAGGTCTCCTTTTAAATATGGCGCATATTTCCTTGCGTTAGGACCTGTTTCCTCAAAAGGGAAAACACTTGTCCGGGCCCCGTGCAAGAGGTGAAAGTGCAAATGTGTAGACCAAAACAAGTGGAAGCTTCTGCCCGTGGGAACCTTTAATGCTCATCTTCGCTCTAGAGAATGGCTGTGCTGGCTGTGCTGAGAATGACTCTTCTAGTTAGGCTAGTTCTTCGGAGAATATCTGCCCTGGTTAGACTAGCTGTAGCTGGCCATACAGGCAGTTCTCTCAGATGCATCAATCTGTGTCTGACATATTGTGCTTATAGACTTGGCTGTATTTGCACCTACGTATCTAGTGTAAATATCATTTCCTACCGTAGAGGGACTAGAGGGAAATATCCCATTTGTGAATGGAAAATCAAATTAGAAATGCATCCATTTGGAAGGTCAAAACTCAGTCAATGTTTTACCTGCTCGGTCAGGGGTAACTTCTTGACCCATGTTGTTGAGGACCCTGTGAATGAGGTTTTAGGCCTAGATCAGTGGTTCCCAAACTGTGGGGCCATCCCCCAATACACTGATATTCTCCTATTATCTGTACTCATGTTATAAGATAAGAGGGGCCCTGACCAAAGGATAAACCTTCATGGAGGGAAACCCTGGGCAAAAATCAGACCTTCAAGTAGGGGCTTTAACTGATCTAGTCTATATAACTAACTAGTGGCTTTAATCTAACACTGAGCACTGATTATAAGGACTCAATTAGGAAGTAGCTCTACTAGCACTGGGGATATTACCCTGGAGATAAATGTGAGCAATGGAATCCATGTTTGTCAGCTGAGGATATCCCAGGTAGCCTGCCTTAAGGTGGCCATACATGCTAAGATCCGCTCGCTTGGTGAGGTCTCCAAGAGTGTGGATCTTCTCCTGATATCCCCACCTATGGGTGGGCAATATCAGGCTAATTTTGGCCTCAGGGCCAAACGATTGAATTGGAACGATAGGTATAGGCACCTGTCGGTTCGGGGACTGCATCCTCAAGCCGATACGGTTCCCAATCCGACTAAACTTTAAACCTGCCCGATCGAGATTTGGCTGATTTCAGGCCAGATGTTGGTCGGGCAGGCCCGTCGTTAGTGCCCCTACATGGGATGATAAGCTGCCAAATCTGTCATCGGCAACTAGAATCGGCCTGTGTATGGGCACCTTTAGAGTGTGTGGGCACCTTTAGAGTGTGTGGGCACCTTTAGAGTGTGTGGGCACCTTTAGAGTGTGCCCTGTAAGCAATAAAGGTGGCTCTGTGTTTGAGCGCTGTAACCTGATATACTGTGAGCAAATTGTGTGTGTGTAACCCTTATTCTGAGTTCTAGCTGGGGCACTATATTTGCCTATATAAGTTTAATAAATAGTTGCCAATATGGAATCTCTGGTGCCCATTCTGGATACAAGGCTTCATTGTACTCTGAGTGTAAGGGCTTTGGGCTGTAGCCCATGTTCTGCTGACTACTAACTAACTAACTTATACCATTGGCCATTACTAGGTGCAGTGCTGCCCGTAATTCTGCATTTGCACCCACTTTAATAATTTAATGGTTATCTTAGTTGGCCAATAAAGGTATCATCTTTAGGCCACTTTTGTTATTTTTTTTTTCAAAAGGGTTACCCTGTAAACACCCGCTTTAATAAAGGTGACATTTGCCCACCCTGAGGCTGAAACCTTCTCTGTAATGCTGCGACACGGTGCAAGTAGCCGATCTGAGAAGAACCCTTTAAACTGCTTATTGCCGGCACACCTTGCCTGCACTTTCTATTTGCAGTCGGATAATCCTCGCTGTCCCCGATTTATCCCTGTGATATAGGCGCGGAATATTCCCATGCCCCGGAGCTCAATTCATTTCCTCCTCTCAGATTGGCTGTTGATCAGCTGCTTGGAGAGGATCCGGCGCTGCAGCAGCAGCAGACAGATAATCGCGTTAGTGAGACCATTGTTTCACAGAAAGGCTGCAGTATCCTCAATTGCTCCTACTGTACAGATACAGCAAATGGATCGGCACAAAGTGGTCTCTTGGCAAGGTTACAGCTCCTCCGCCGGCCGCCCCACCCTGCGCTTCCACTACCTGCCTGCTCACTAAACACATCCTCCATCATCATCATCATCATCATCATCCCCGAGAGCTGCGGCTCTTTGTTCCTCCTGATCTAATCTGCACAGTGAGCCCCGTGCCCTGCCAGGGAGTGTCAGCTCTACAGCCTCGGCCACCGATGCGCTCCATCTGTCCGCTCCGTTTACCCGGCCAAAGAAATGATCAAAACATAAACCACATGCTTTTTGCCTTTGTAATAAAAACAAAAACTTGTTAAATACTAAAAAGCATACTTCCTGGCCCATGTGTATTAATCAAACACATTACTCATTTCCTCTGTAATACTTTAGCAGCATTGTTTGAGATTTCTTTTTTTGGTTAAGGAGGAGGGAACTTCCCGTTTATTTTTTTTATTTTTTTCATTACTGGACCACTTAACTATTCCGGTGCTTCGAGAGAGGGAAACGTTATTAATCAGCCTAAATAGCTGCTCTGCAACAACTGCAATTGGAACGGCGTTTAATCATTGGAACCACAGATGGCGCGGCCATGGGCGCTGGCAGAGGGGGGGTATGTGAGAGTGTGTGCTGGGAAACTACCTAGAGCTACAGGCACCTTGCACATCAGCCGGGGATAGGGGGGTCCCGACGTGCGGGGATCTATTGCAGGTCCGACCCGTGGTACCTCTCCCACAGCAGGTGCTGGGAAATAAAGAGATGGCAAAAGTTAAAGGGACCGTAGCTCCCCCAAAGGCACATTCTGAGCAAGTTTCCAGTATACATAAATTTCTAATTGTATGTGATTTAAAAGTTATTTGTTAAATGTAATTGCCGTTGAAAGCAGTGTCTGATTTTTTCTTCTTTTTTTATCTCTGCATTCACTGGTGGTTTTGACTACTGAGTCCAGCCAAGACTCTAATTCCCACAGTAGCTTACATTTATATGGGATATTCCTTCCCAGAGGCTACTATAGGCACCATCTCTCCCTACTATACCTGCTATCCCACAGCCCCAGTCCCTTCCCAGAGGCTATTATCCCACTGCTACTATAGGTACCATCTCTCCCTACTATACCTGCTATCCCACAGCCCCAGTCCCTTCCCAGAGGCTATTATCCCCCCACTGCTACTATAGGCACCATCTCTCCCTACTATACCTGCTATCCCACAGCCCCAGTCCCTTCCCAGAGGCTATTATCCCCCCACTGCTACTATAGGCACCATCTCTCCCTACTATACCTGCTATCCCACAGCCCCAGTCCCTTCCCAGAGGCTATTATCCCCCCACTGCTACTATAGGCACCATCTCTCCCTACTATACCTGCTATCCCACAGCCCCAGTCCCTTCCCAGAGGCTATTATCCCCCCACTGCTACTATAGGCACCATCTCTCCCTACTATACCTGCTATCCCACAGCCCCAGTCCCTTCCCAGAGGCTATTATCCCACTGCTACTATAGGTACCATCTCTCCCTACTATACCTGCTATCCCACAGCCCCAGTCCCTTCCCAGAGGCTATTATCCCCCCACTGCTACTATAGGCACCATCTCTCCCTACTATACCTGCTATCCCACAGCCCCAGTCCCTTCCCAGAGGCTATTATCCCCCCACTGCTACTATAGGCACCATCTCTCCCTACTATACCTGCTATCCCACAGCCCCAGTCCCTTCCCAGAGGCTATTATCCCCCCACTGCTACTATAGGCACCATCTCTCCCTACCATACCTGCTATCCCACAGCCCCAGTCCCTTCCCAGAGGCTATTATCCCCCCACTGCTACTATAGGCACCATCTCTCCCTACTATACCTGCTATCCCACAGCCCCAGTCCCTTCCCAGAGGCTATTATCACCCCACTGCTACTATAGGCACCATCTCTCCCTACTATACCTGCTATCCCACAGCCCCAGTCCCTTCCCAGAGGCTATTATCACCCCACTGCTACTATAGGAACCAATTTTGGACCATGTGTGAGTAGTTTTACTGTTGCCTGCTCTGTTAGTAGAAAGGGCTTCTTTTAGTAGACTACAACCTCTATTATAGCCTGTGTAGAAGTACTATGAATTGTGGTTGATCAGCTTGTGGGGTGTTGGTTGAACCCTACTACTGCGGGCTGGGCTTGCATCTGTACAGGTGGAAGGAAATGCAGGACAAGTGGGCAGAACATCACAGTAAAGGGGAAATAGACCCAGCACAAAAGCAAAACATTATGCAAGATGAATTTGCAATAAAATGACTTAGCATTAAATGGATGTCATATACAAATATGATTTATTTAATTATGCTAAATATTTTTTTTATTTGTAAATGTGGCTGGAGACTGGAAGGAGGCCGATAGCTCGTACCCAGTGGGGCACATAACAAATCCCTTGCATCGAGCCCCTAGTGATTCAGTCTGTTACATAATATGAATGGAAAGCAAGATGTGTGTGCCTCAGTGCCCATGTTATTATGCCTCTCACTGTGCGCGCCGGAGCCCCTGTAGAGGAATAAACTTATAGCAGTGAGTCGGGCGGTGCTGCCGGCAGGGGGTACCCTTATTATCTCTCTTTGGATTTATGGCCTTTTCAGAGTTGGTTTTCCTACATCCCAGAGTTAGGTTTAAAGACAACCCTATAAATCTGTTTTTATTTTTTAAGTAAGAAGCATTGACACAAGAACAATGGGGGGTATGTTGGGGGGCTTATTATTCTAAGGGGGCAGTACTGTCAATAGCTTTCTATTGGGGGTTATGTTGAGGGGTTTATTATTCTAAGGGGGCAGCACTGTCAATAGCTTCCTATTGGGGGGCTTATTATTCTAAGGGGGCAGCGCTGTCAATAGCTTCCTATTGGGGGTATATTGGGGGGCTTATTATTCTAAGGGGGCAGCGCTGTCAATAGCTTCCTATTGGGGGTATATTGGGGGGCTTATTATTCTAAGGGGACAGCACTGTCAATAGCTTCCTATTGGGCGGTATGTTGGGGGGCTTATTATTCTAAGGGGGTAGTACTGTCAATAGCTTCCTATTGGGCGGTATGTTGGGGGGCTTATTATTCTAAGGGGACAGCACTGTCAATAGCTTCCTATTGGGCGGTATGTTGGGGGGCTTATTATTCTAAGGGGGCAGCACCGTTAATAGCTTCCTGTTGGGGGTATGTTGGGTGGGCTTATTATTCTAAGGGTGCAGCACTGTCAATAGCTTCCTCTTAGTTGGCCCGGTGGCCAACTGGATGTATCAAGTACAAACAGACATAGTGGAATAAAGCAAGAAGTCCAGGGGTCCTGCCCATAATCTATGACAACCCGTGATGTTTTGGGTTTTGGCTCTCATCAATCCAAGGGTTACAGAAAAGACATGGGAAGCCCACCATTGACCACATGATAAGGCTAATATCTAAGAGAAAGGTTTTTGGGTAACAAGTGCTTTTAATAATTCCAAGATAGACTAGATATTATTGAAAAGGGCACCTTGAATCTCATGGGGCCATTGGGTTTTTGACCATTGACCATTGGGTTTGCCCATCCAAGTTCAGAATGGCTGTTGGCTTGAGTTGTACAGAAGGTGGCCAGTTCTTCTCTGTAGGACAGCAGTTGTTAGAAGGTAAAGTCACAATTTATAATGTTATCATGTCCGGTGGCCTGGCCTTCCTTCCCATAATGATATTATCCTCCATTTTTCTTCTTCTTCCTCCTCCTCGTCTATGAAAGGAAATGAAATCAGGCTCCTGCCAGAAGATATCTCCGTGGTTATTTGATTTTTGGATCCTTGTTTAAATGCCGGTAATGAGTGAAAAGTCCTGAGGCTTACTGTGCTGCTGCGGCCGCTGCCCCTTGACGTCAGGGGCTTCGGTCACGTGTTCTGCCTCTAACAGAGACCAAGTCAGCCCAACATTTCCAGCCATAGACTCAACACAGTGAATCATGCACACAGCCCTGACAAGTTCCTTGCTCTTTCAGCTGGCCTCAATCGACTTCTGGCTTGGGGCCCAGAACAGCTGATATTCATATAAACCGTTTTCTGCCAGGTTTACATAGTTAGAGGCCCCGAGATCTCCCCTCCTCTCCCTCTTCCTTCATTTTATTCCCGAGTCTCAGGCCCAGTTTACACTTGCGTTTTTTTTTTTCCTTCTTGACCAGGGGAAGAGGGGGAGGTTACCTGACATTTATAGCTCCCCGGCGAGCAATAAAGAACTTCAAAGATGAGATATCATAAGCCCAGCTTAACTTTTTGAGTGCCAGATGAACATCCGATAAAGGGACATGACTAGAAATCGCCAGATGTGAGGATTCAAAGCTAATTTTTGTCTTATTTCTTACTTAACTCTTAGTAAACTTAGATAGGAAAGACTTACAAGGTCTTAGGGATTTTTTTTTATTTCCTTCTGCTGAATTTATCCTTCATATGTTAATGTTTACATTTTATTTGGGATATATAATCTAAAAAATCTAAAATAAAACAATATATTCACGTCTAAGTATAAATACAAACTTGCCTTAAGGCTCTTCCTGCCATTTTTGCAATTATGAGTTCCAATACTAGTCAGAATTTTGGACCACCTGTTCACCCCAATAGACTATTATTGTGTGAGATAGTGATCAAAGCGGCTGAAATTTGGTCCCGTTGTTCAGTGCCCTTAGACTATTATTTTGAAGTAAGAATAATCTAAATTGTTCTGGTCCAACTGTTTATTCCTTATAGATTAGTTTTGGGTGCAAGAGTGAGCCATGTGGTTGGAACTTTATACCAGGACTGGACTGGCGATCTGTGGATTCTGGCAAATGCCAGAGGGGCTACTGTAAGGTGCCATAGTCAGTCACTATTTATTGGGCTGGGGGGGCTGTTTGGGCCTCTGTGTACTGGAAGTTGGAACATTTAAACATTAAATAAACCCAATAGGGCTGTTCTGCCCCCAATAAGGGGTAATTATATCTTAGTTGGGATCAAGTACAGGTACTGTTTTATTATTACAGAGAAAAGGGAATCATTTAACCATTAAATAAACCCAATAGGGCTGTTCTGCCCCCAATAAGGGGTAATTATATCTTAGTTGGGATCAAGTACAGGTACTGTTTTATTATTACAGAGAAAAGGGAATCATTTAACCATTAAATAAACCCAATAGGGCTGTTCTGCCCCCAATAAGGGGTAATTATATCTTAGTTGGGATCAAGTACAGGTACTGTTTTATTATTACAGAGAAAAGGGAATCATTTAACCATGAAATAAACCCAATAGGGCTGTTCTGCCCCCAATAAGGGGTAATTATATCTTAGTTGGGATCAAGTACAGGTTTTATTATTACAGGAAATGATTTTTAAAAATGTGAATTATTTGGTTAAAGTGGTGTCTATGGGAAATAGCCTTGCTGTGATTCTGGATAACAAGTTTCTAGATTACAGATCCTATACCTGTATACTGAAACTGCCTGTTCCATACACACATACATACATACATACATACATACATACACACATATATAAATGTCACAGGCTTCCGCTCAGATTATATATCGCATCCGGCTGTGAAGAGTATTGAAATCACATGAAAAAATAAGTGCAGCCCTTGTGGCCAAGAATAAAATCTTTACAGCATCCATCGGAAATGGCTGGATTCCTGTTTGTTTCAGGGGGTTAAGTGAGCCCAGATTCCTCATGTAATGCTATCTGCCCAGCAGCGGGAGGAGTAAGCTATGCGTCAGCCCCCAGAGAGTCTGCAACTGCATCAGATCTTACAGTAAAAACCCTGTCATTCTGAATTATGGCCAAAAAGCGCCACTTTCCTGCTGCTGTGTCACGCCGCCTCTGCCCCCCTCTCCTGATTCATGGCTGGGGCCAATTTGTGGATTCTACCAACTATTTTTATATAGGAATGTGAAAGCAAGGTCGGGCTTCTATTACATGGAATTTATGTAGAGAATCTGTAATAAAGCGGTGATTTGCACCACAGTTATAAATCAGGGGAGGAAACGATCGTTGCGATGAACCAGATTTAGCCATTAATTGTCACAAAATATTTTGATTGGGCGGCCGGACGTCACATGTCGAGCGATTGGGCTGTCTTGTGAGCAGTCGATAGGAATGACAACATTATAAAGGATTAAACATTCCACGCAAGGGACCGGCGAGGGAAACAGTTCATGCTACTGTATAACCGACACATGAGCAAAGTGGAACATTCCATGAGCGTGACTGGGTATTAAAGGGAAACTATACCCCCAAACAATGTAGGTCTCTATAAAAATATATTGCATAAACAGCTCATATGTAAAGCCCTGCTTCATCTAAATAAACCATTTTCATATAAATATAGTAGTATGTGCTATTGGGTAATCCTAAATAGGAAACTGCCATTTTAAGTACTAAGGGCCGCCCCCTGGGATCATAGGATTCACAGTGCACACAAACAAGCCTAGGCACACATACATGCTAGGCCCCATCAGCCAATGAATGGGCAGAGTTCTGCCTTTTGCTCCCACACTACTTCCTGTTACAGTTAGAGCTGCATCACTTCCTGTCAGCTGATCTCTGAGGGAGCACACAGCCCATCACTAAATGGCGGCTCAAGGGAAAGGATGTAAAAGGGCAATATTTACTGATATATATATTCCAGTTTGGGGAGATTCTTTAATAGGCCACTTAACATAATATAAACTGTCTGTTGGTTACGTATTCATTCTGGGGGTATAGTTTCCCTTTAAATAGCAAAGGATTGTTCATAAGAACAGAAAGCTAACCTGTTTGTGCATTTAATTTCCTGTAAAGAGAGCAGATTAATTCAGTTGAACATCCTAGGGGTCCTATACAAAGACTTGTCTTAGTGTTGGGTATAGTAAGCACAGGGCTTACATTGATTGGCTATATGCCTGCCCCTCCTAAATACTGCCCCCTGTGGGTGCTCATCCATGGGGCAAAGTAAAAATCACACCTGGTTTTTTTTTTGCATTTTGCATCCTACCCGGTATGTCAGCAGCGCAAACAGTTCATTCAGGCATCTGGTTTGTCAGTAGGAAAGCAGAATACGCAACCCATGCAGAAAGCTTCGGGGGAAAATTAAACAAACAATTAACTGTTTTCTGAGAAGATTAAAATAATAAATGGGAATAGCTGGGTTATGAAATCAGTTTATGTAAATAGATGATATATATGGGGGGGGGGGGCATACTATAACTGATATACTGTATGAGCAAAAGGAAACAGTTCATCAGGAATAAACTGGCACAAACCAAACAGTTCTTAAGGGACCCTCTGGTCCTGGCACAGGTTACATAGCAGATAACAGATAAGCTCTGTAAATTATAATGGGGGGTTATCTTTTATCTGCTATGTACCCTGTGCCTTTACTCTTTTTATCCAGCATGAATGGCTGCCCCTGGGGCTACACAGCAACTTATATGTATAAACCAGTAGTCAAGTAGGGCCGAACATACACAGAATTGCCCCAGTTTGCCTCTGGCAGAACCACCTACCAAATGAAAGTTAAGCACTTTCAGGTGAGAGTCAGGGAGAGAAAAGCAGTGGAATGTATGGGGGAAACAAGGAAATTTGTAGTGTAAAGAGGTGAGAACAGAAATAAGGTTCTAGAGAAGATTGGGAGAGAATAGTAAAGTAAAATAGGGGGTCAAAGGAGATAACAGAGAGGAAAAGGTAAGATGAAGAGAATAGAAAGGGAAGAAGAAAAAAGAAGAAAAGACGTAAGGAGCAAAATGGTAAGACTGGAGAGAAGCGGAAGAGCAAAAGGAGAAGGAGATTGCAGAGAAAATAGACTGGTGGTACAAAAGTGAAAGGATCAAAGGAAAAAAGAGAAGATGGAAATAGGTAAAGGGGGAGAAACATAAGTCGAGTGTAGAAGACGAGAGCAGGAAAGTGAGTATGAAGTATAGAAGAGAAGAGGGAACCAAAAGAGGAGCACAAATGAGAGGGGTGGGAGAGAAGAAGAGACCAGAAAGAAATGGGCAGAAAAAGAGCAGAAGGGAGAATGTAAAGGGAAAGGGAGAGAAGTGAGAAGAAACAGGAGAGCAGAAGAGAATGGACGGGCAACACATTTCCTTCCCAAGTCATTGGCTTTGTGTGTCCCACCTAATGTGCTGGGTGCATCTCTAGGTTTTGCATTGTTTGTGCATTCTGGGTTGTGTGTACAGATACACTACCTGCCGGCAGCCATTACTCAGCCGTGCCGCTGGGAATCAGATGCCGGAGATGCCCAGACTATAACTGTGCCACCAGATTCTGGGTCAGTGATTCACTCACACACAGAGCATCATGATTGCCAGCGCCCCTCCGGCACCACGGAACTGGGTCACACTCTGTAGTGTGTTGTAATGTGGAAGTCAGTCCCTATGACCCCTAGCAACTCAGATCCTGAAGCCCTTTAACACACAGAGGGTGTGATGCCTGTTTGAGTCATTTTAATTTCCTCTATTAACAATAACATGAAGCAGAATAAACCGATGACCGGCCCATTGTTGGCCAATCTCCTGCTGTTTGACTCCTGGCGCTCAGCTGGGGCCACATTTGCACAATAGGAGCTGTGTGTCGCCTCTTAGTAACTGACACTGATGCTAATTACCCTTCCGGCTGTTCCTGCTTGATTCCTTCACAGGAGCCTTTCTGCATCTCAGCTGCTGCTGCTACAAAGTTGTGAGCCTTTTGCCTCGGCAGTGCACTGTAAGGGTTACTAGTACCAGGGGCCTCGGAACTTTCCCTGGAAAGACCACCAGTGATTTGTGCATCACATGTTAGGAATTTCTCAGCTTCACCATTGCGACATCCCCCCCCCTTCTGCTCTAATATTATTAGGTAATAGTTATAGCCAGTAGGATTCCCAGCATAGAACATATCTCTGCTACAGTATGGGATACGCCTGTCCAGCCTGAGGCCCTCCAGCTGGGGGTCCTGGACCAGCAAAAGTCCAGGTCGGACATCTTCTATTTCGTTATTATTTGTCTAATGATCATGGGAGCTGTAGTTATTATTAATTGTATTTATAAAGCGCCAAGCTGTACAGGTATGGGACCCATTATCCAGAATGCTCGGGACCTGGGGTTTTCCGGATAAGGGGTCTTTCTGTAATTTGGATCTCCTACCTAAAGTCAGCTAAAACATTATTTAAACCCAATAGGATTGTTTTGCCTCCAATAAGGATTAATTATATCTTAGTTGGAATCAAGTATAGGTACTGTTTTATTATTATAGAGAAAATGGAATCATTTAACCATGAAATAAACCCAATAGGGCTGTTCTGCCCCAATAAGGGGTAATTATATCTTAGTTGGGATCAAGTACAGGTACTGTTTTATTATTACAGAGAAAAGGGAATCATTTAACCATTAAATAAACCCAATAGGACTGTTCTGCCCCAATAAGGGGTAATTATATCTTAGTTGGGATCAAGTACAGGTACTGTTTTATTATTACAGAGAAAAGGGAATCATTTAACCATTAAATAAACCCAATAGGGCTGTTCTGCCCCCAATAAGGGGTAATTATATCTTAGTTGGGATCAAGTACAGGTACTGTTTTATTATTACAGAGAAAAGGGAATCATTTAACCATGAAATAAACCCAATAGGGCTGTTCTGCCCCAATAAGGGGTAATTATATCTTAGTTGGGATCAAGTACAGGTACTGTTTTATTATTACAGAGAAAAGGGAATCATTTAACCATGAAATAAACCCAATAGGGCTGTTCTGCCCCAATAAGGGGTAATTATATCTTAGTTGGGATCAAGTACAGGTACTGTTTTATTATTACAGAGAAAAGGGAATCATTTAACCATTAAATAAACCCAATAGGGCTGTTCTGCCCCCCAATAAGGGGTAATAATATCTTAGTTGGGATCAAGTACAGGTACTGTTTTATTATTACAGAGAAAATGGAATCATTTAACCATTAAATAAACCCAATAGGGCTGTTCTGCCCCAATAAGGGGTAATTATATCTTAGTTGGGATCAAGTACAGGTACTGTTTTATTATTACAGAGAAAAGGGAATCATTTAACCATTAAATAAACCCAATAGGGCTGTTCTGCCCCAATAAGGGGTAATTATATCTTAGTTGGGATCAAGTACAGGTACTGTTTTATTATTACAGAGAAAAAGGAATCATTTAACCATTTAACTTTCTGGATTATGGGTTTCCGCATAAGGGGTCTGATACCACATAAGTGGGTTTATACAATGGACATACAGAATTACATACACAGCAACCAATAACTGATACAGGAGGTGAAGAGGGCCCTGCCCAAAAGAGCTTTCAATCTATAAGGGAGCTTACAGTAGTTCATTTTAAAGGGGACCTGTCACCCTAAGAAATAATTCCAAATCCTTTTCTATGTTAGTAGAGCAAAATAAACTTTACTTCTTGGAATTTACAGTCACAGCCAGCAGGACGGCGCCATTTTGTGGGCACTGTTATTAGGGAAAGCTTTGTATCACCCCGAAGTCTTATGCATTTGCCTTCTAGGTGATATCTAGGAAATGCTGAATGGAAAGTAAAAGTAATTTCAATAAAAAATCTGAGCTGTCAATCATATATTGCGGAGCAGGCAATATATGATTGACAGCTCGGATTTTTAAATCCATTTATAACAGGTATAAGTGATTTAATTAAAAAAATAATTTGGGTTTCATGTTTAATTTTATGTGTGGGTGACCGTTCCCCTTTAAAACCAAAGGTGCCAACTAAATACTATGTTTAAAAGTTCTTATATCCAGCAGGGCAAGATGGCAGTTAGGTCAAGAGAGCTCTGGTTCCTCCCCTAATACCAGCTGGTGTGACATTGGTTATTGTCCTTGCCCAGCAGGTCAAGGTTGGCCATGTGTACTCAAGAGCTACCGTCCTACTGCCAGCTGGTACACTATATATGATCCATTACATTCCCTCCAACTGTGAAGCAGAACTAGACAGAAGCCCTTGGAGATCTTCAGGGGGTTTCCGACGTCTGTGAGCCCCACAAGCACATATGGAAGGAGGAGAAAAGACCCTGTGGCGGATCAGCTGATTGTCACAACCCAGCGGAGTTACCAGCAGATGTGCATTCGAGCACTCGGATCTCTAACATCTGTAGATAATTCGTCCAAGGTGGAGGCCATTATGCTGAAGCCAGAGCTACACTGTACTGTACATACTGCTGTCACTGGGGTTATAATAAAAAGGATACTCTCGTAAAATAAATACGTGTTTGTACATGGAAACAGTATGGCACATACAAGTATTGTCCATGGGGTGACTTATATTTACAGCCCTGCTGTCTGGAGATGCCTGCGACTGATTAAGCTATAAGTAAAAAAGGATAATACAGCTTAGGGAAGGCAGAGAAAACAAAACCACTGATAGTTTAGTGCAATGTAATTATGGGATGCTTAGCCTCATTCACAAAGCAAGGGGCAGGGGGCAAAGGGCAAATATATGGAAATTTTCACTTTGCTTTGCTCCTAGCACTTTGTAAATAAACTTGTACCCCTAGGGACTAGTTTTACTCTCTAGAATGGAGCACAGAGACCTGTTCCTTTACCGTGAATACAGGGCTGTCTGCATTTGGCACACAGTATTCATATGGGGGGGGGGCTGTACGCGGGTGTCACTTTTGAGCAAACTAGAATGCAAGGGGGTACAGAGCCCTGTACTTACTGCCTGTCTATGGCCAGAAGCCTCAGTGTTGGACTGGGACCCCAGGGCCCCCCCAGAAAACCTTAAACCATGCACCCACTCTCCAAACTATTTTACATCCACTTCTTATTCAACTTCTATATTTTCATACTATAATCTATTCTTTTATATATTTTGTCTCTTTATTCCCATATGAAATGACCATGAATTAGGCCTAATGGCTGGAAGCAGGAGGGCCCCCTGACACCAGGGCCAAGCGAGAGTTTTCCTGGTATCCCTGTGGGCCAGTCTGACCATTCTGCTCTGGGACAAGGGTAAATGACCCAACAGCCCATAAAATATTTAAATACAGATATCGGACCCCTTATTCGGAAACCCATTATTCAGAAAGTTCCGAATTATGGAAAGGCCATTTCCCCTAGACTCCATTTTAATCAAATAATTCACATTTTTTAAAAAAAATAATAAAACAGAACCTTTTACTTGAGCTCAACTAAGATATAATTACCCCTTATTGGGGGCAGAAAAGTCCTATTGGGTTTATTTCATGGTTAAATGATTCCCTTTTCTCTGTAATAATAAAACAGTACCTGTACTTGATCCCAACTAAGATATAATTACCCCTTATTGGGGGCAGAACAGCCCTATTGGGTTTATTATATGGTTAAATGATTCCCTTTTCTCTGTTATAATAAAACAGTACCTGTACTTGATCCCAACTAAGATATAATTACCCCTTATTGGGGGCAGAACAGCCCTATTGGGTTTATTTAATGGTTAAATGATTCCCTTTTCTCTGTAATAATAAAACAGTACCTGTACTTGATCCCAACTAAGATATAATTACCCCTTATTGGGGCAGAACAACCCTATTGGGTTTATTTAATGGTTAAATGATTCCCTTTTCTCTGTAATAATAAAACAGTACCTGTACTTGATCCCAACTAAGATATAATTACCCCTTATTGGGGCAGAACAGTCCTATTGGGTTTATTTAATGGTTAAATGATTCCCTTTTCTCTGTAATAATAAAACAGTACCTGTACTTGATCCCAACTAAGATATAATTACCCCTTATTGGGGCAGAACAGCCCTATTGGGTTTATTTAATGGTTAAATGATTCCCTTTTCTCTGTAATAATAAAACAGTACCTGTACTTGATCCCAACTAAGATATAATTACCCCTTATTGGGGCAGAACAGCCCTATTGGGTTTATTTCATGGTTAAATGATTCCCTTTTCTCTGTAATAATAAAACAGTACCTGTACTTGATCCCAACTAAGATATAATTACCCCTTATTGGGGCAAAACAGCCCTATTGGGTTTGGGAGCTTGGCAGGCAGGGATATAACCTAAAGCAGGAATGGGTGTCGATGTTGTAGTTCAGCGCTATTGTTATCCCCCACCTTTTCTATTCCCTGTATAATGGTTGCACTCGGGTTGAACTGACAGGCCTATGTGTGGCCCATTGTTACGGCGCAGCATTTTCGGAATCAGATTACCGGAGGAAATAAATAATTAGCGCGGCGAGGTGTTTTCAGCCCATAATGAGTAACGTCAGTAAGCCGCGGCGTATAGAGTTACTGGCGTGTAACTGTACCGGGGCGCTATCAGAAATTGCTTCCTGTGCACGTCCCTAACTAAGTCCCCCCTTGTGTTTAACTCGTTATGTAACCCTTATTCAATTAGCGCCAGCAAGCTGCTAATCAGCTCCGGATAACACATTCTTCCTTAATTACATCCTCTGGACCCGCGCATCCTCTCCGCCTCACCGCTGGCCTCACCGAGCATTTTCCGTAAGTGATTCCGACAGGAGATGGGAACATAACAGGAACCTGCGGCCGACAAGCGCCGCGTAACAATAACGCAAAACCAAATCAGAAATGGCTGAATGGATAAATATTGGTTATTGGGTCCATCTACCAGTTCCCTAAGCCCCGCCTCCTACTTGAATACTTTGAGACTCAAATAAAATGTAACAGTAGTCGCCTGTCCCTCAGCCTGCCTTCAGCCTGCCTCCTCCCAATCCCACAATTCCCTGCTGCTCACGTGATGTCAATAAGGAAAGGAACATCACAGGGCAATGCATTGTGGGTTATGTAGTTCCTGCATGCTGTCTGTAAGCTGTGGAGAAGTTGTTACCATTTGTAACATCAATGTTTTAGTCCCTCCTCCCCTGCCAGGATTTCAAATGATGCAGAAAGAGAAGAACTGTTTTGCAGCTGGATTTCAGCATATAAAATGGTATTTATTCATACTATCTGAAGGAAGAGATTACAAGGATAGGGATATTAGGGGTTTCTGTGTTGATAGATAGATATAAATATACACTTCATTGTTTGTTTCCCTTGAAAAAGGCCGCATTAAGTGACCAAAACGTTGGGTTCTAAATAAATGTTTTTTGACCTGATACCTGTCCTGTTGAGTTCAATACCTTGCACTGTGTATGGCTCCCTTTATTTGCACCCAGGCAATATATATATATATATATATATATATATATATATATATATATATATATATATATTATTTTTTATTGAGTGTCCCTTCCAATGAGTGATACGTATGAGCACTGGGTTTGATTACAGGGATTGAACTTGATAGAACCTGATGATTTTACTGTGTAAGGGGGCTACTGTGTATGGGGGCACTGTCTATGGGGGCTATTGGGGGCACTTTCTATTGGGGCATTGCGTATGGGGGGTACTTTATATGGGGGCACTGTGTATGGAGGCTACTGTCTATGGGGTCAATTGGGGCACTATCTATGGGGTCAATTGGGGGCTTTCTATGGGGGTTACTGTCTATGGGGGTACTGTCTATGGGGTCACTGTGTATGGGATGTACTGTCCATGGGGGCACTGTCTATGGGGGGTACTGTCTATTGGGCCATTGGAGGCACTGTGTATGTGGGGGGCAAAGCTGGTACATAGTTATAACTCACTTCTAACTGACTGCCTTCTCTCTATATTTGTATTTTATATGTAGGGCTTGCTGTATTGTTTTCCTTAGGTAGTACAGTATGAGGGTATAGCACATTTGCGTCTGATCCCACCATTTCAACTATATAAAATTAATATCTTTTGAAAAAAAATGGGGTGTGGTAAATGGGGTGTGGTCACAAAAGTGGGCGTGGTAATAAAAACATTTGCTGCAAATCTTTTTGTCCCTCTTTTCATTTTGCAAATGTTGGGATGTATGCAGACAGGTAGTAGCCAGGGGTGAGGACGCAGCAGGGGGAGGTAAATGACCTTGGGGGGCCGTAGTTTGGGGACCCCTGACTGTGAGTAGGAAGCAGCAGATTGGTCAGTGGAGGCCTCGTGCCAGAGCCCTAATTCCGCGCTAATGAGACCCACGCTGTACATGCCGTGACTGCTCCTTCCACATGTCTGTGCACAGTCCGGCCCACTTGTCCTGCCGGGGGGCCCCTTACTCAGCTGAGTCCCTGGGTGCTTGGGCCTATGGGCCTGTGAGCGCTGGCTGCTCCTCGTGCTGCTAAAGCCCCGGCGAGGAATGTGGAGCTCTAAAGCGCTTTCCGTCATTCACTAACCTCCCCCGACAGCTGCAGGTACCAACTGATACAGGGAGGTTAAGCCCAAAGGCTTTAACAGGAACATTACAAAGTCAGAACACAAGTGGTTTTGCGGGAAATGCAGAAAAAACAAAATCCCACCACATAACTGTGTAATGGAACCTGATGGGAAACTGCGACTCCCAACCTGTCGGTATGAATTTGGGAGGGGATATTAAAGGGCCAGTACACCCCCGTTATAATGAATAGGACTTGTGCTGGGCATACTTCTGGCCTATTGTTTTAAAGGGGAACTTAAGCCTTTTGAAAATAAAACATAAGCAACTTTGCAATATAAATCAATTAAAAAATATGCAGCCTTTTCATGATGTTTAATGTAATAATCTGGTTTGGAACAGTTCCCTAAGCCCCGCCCCCTGTTCCTCTGCTGATTGGCTGACTACTTTGTGACTCAAATAAATGTAACAGTAGTCGCCTGTCCCTCAGCCTGCCTTCAGCCTGCCCCCTCCCAATCCCACAATTCCCTGCTGCACACGTGATGTCAATAAGGAAAGGAACATCCCAGTGCAATGCATCGTGGGTTATGTAGTTCCTGCATGCTGTCTGTAAGCTGTGGGGAAGTTGTTACAATGTGTAACATCAATGTTTTAGTCCCTCCTCCCCTGCCAGGATTTCAAATGATGCAGAAAGAGAAGAACTGTTTTGCAGCTGGATTTCAGCATATAAAATGGTATTTATTCCTACTGTTTGAAGGAACAGGTTACAGGGATAGGGATATTAGGGGTTTCTGTAACAAATTTTTGTTTAGGAGCCAATTATTAGGAAATATCTATTGTTACTGTTATTGCTGGCACTAAACAAGAATATGAAGCCAGTTTCCCTTTAGTACATCCTTTCACTTCTGGTCTCAAAGAACTTCAAAGGAGCTAATACAACTAGTTACCAGTCCACACAGAAGCCCCTGATAATGAGCTGGGCAAAGGATACTGTGTAGAAAAGGGAGGTTTGTTTGTTAAAAGGTGGGCTGGGAGCTCTAAACAAATTGCCCTGTTTACAAAGAAAGGGGGAACATAACCCAACTATCAGATTAGTGCTTTATAATGGCAAATAATAGGAAAAAAAATGATTTTTAAAAATTATATATTATATATAGGGGAGGATCCAAAAACATCTTAATTTCCTCTTCTCTTTGCATCCCCCCCTTACCCCAGGAATGGTTCTGTCTCCAATACCTTAGAATATGAGCACTGACATATTAAAGGGCACAGTAAGTTTAATATCTGACCCCTTTTCAGTTTTACTGGTCGGTTTCCCTTTTACTGGTATTTATGGGAAGGCGACATTATTTGAATTACATTCTGACTCACCCAATCTCTATAGGGGAAATAAAGCCACAGAAATGCAGCCATAGTCATTTCTCTCTCAATCATTTACAGTGTGAAATATTCAGTTATTGCCTGTTGTATCGCCCCACTCCCTACATATTAAAGGGGAACTCCACCCAAACACAACTTAAGCTTTTTGAAAGGTAAACTTCGCAATATACATCAATTAATAAATATGCAGCCTTTTCATGATGTTTAATGTAATAATCTGGTTTGGAACAGTTCCCTAAGCCCCACCCCCTGTTCCTCTCCTGATTGGCTGACTACTTTGTGGCTCAAATAAAGGTAACAGTAGTCGCCTGTCCCTCAGCCTGCCTTCAGCCTGCCTCCTCCCAATCCCACAATCCCCTGCTGCACACGTGATGTCAATAAGGAAAGGAACAACCCAGTGCAATGCATTGTGGGTTATGTAGTTCCTGCTTGCTGCCTGTAAGCTGTGGAGAAGTTGTTACAATGTGTAACATCAGTGTTTTAGTCCCTCCTCCCCTGCCAGGATTTCAAATGATGCAGAAAGAGAAGAACTGTTTTGCAGCTGGATTTCAGCATATAAAATGGTATTTATTCCTACTGTTTGAAGGAACAGGTTACAGGGATAGGGATATTAGGGGTTTCTGGGTGGTGGGGGGGCTCTTTAATTTGTTTTAACCTGATTTGGAAGCTGCAGTTCCCCTTTAAAGGTGGCTTTCTCTGCCTTTACCGTACAATGTGGCAGAACCACTTCCCTGTGCTATATAAATACGTTACCATGATGATGATGAAGGAGCGATAAGGTCCATTTCTAGGAATAACAGCAGCTCGGCCTGGGAAGGGAAGGTGTATGGGGGCCGTACATAAACTCGTGTTGCCCCGGGGCAGCGGCACGTACGCCACTGGGGTATTTGTTTTCTTACCTTCCCATTGAGAGGTGAGGGCAGGAATGCCAGGCATTTCCTTATGATGAGGCACTTGTGAAACAGCCCAGAAATGCTCTGCCTGAGTGACTGCCCCACAGCTGCTCACATACCTTCCCCAGGGTGCTCCTCTCCCGCTGTGATTGGCTGTCTCACTCAGATACTGATCTCTCTGCCTGATGGGACTGTCTCATTGCCCCATTACTTTCCTTTTGGCCTGGGATTCCTTACTCTGCACTTCCACTCACGCTC
This sequence comes from Xenopus tropicalis, assembly GCF_000004195.4. Taxonomy (NCBI): domain Eukaryota; kingdom Metazoa; phylum Chordata; class Amphibia; order Anura; family Pipidae; genus Xenopus; species Xenopus tropicalis. The sequence continues at coordinate 141,369,819 of NC_030682.2, forward strand.
AGTGACGGCAAGGAACGAATTTCATTATCACTTTTTGCTGAATAGGCCCAGGGCGACTCATGATTCATTGTAAAGGGGAACTGCACCTAAACACAGTACAGGTGTAGGACCCATTATCCAGAATGCTCAGGACCAAGGGTATTCCGATAAGGGGTCTTTCTGTAATTTGGATCTTCATACCTTAAGTCTACTAAAAAAAAATAAAACATTAATTAAACCCAATAGGATTTTTTTGCATCCAATAAGGGGTAATTATATCTTAGTTGGGATCAAGTACAGGTACTGTTTTATTATTACAGAGAAAAGGGAATCATTTAACCATGAAATAAACCCAATAGGGCTGTTCTGCCCCCAATAAGGGGTAATTATATCTTAGTTGGGATCAAGTACAGGTACTGTTTTATTATTACAGAGAAAAGGGAATCATTTAACCATGAAATAAACCCAATAGGGCTGTTCTGCCCCCAATAAGGGGTAATTATATCTTAGTTGGGATCAAGTACAGGTACTGTTTTATTATTACAGAGAAAAGGGAATCATTTAACCATGAAATAAACCCAATAGGGCTGTTCTGCCCCAATAAGGGGTAATTATATCTTAGTTGGGAATCAAATACAAGGTACTATTTAATTTTTTAGAGAAAAAGAAAATCAGTTTTAAAAACCTGAATTATTTGATCAAAATGAAGTCTATGGGAGACAGGCTTTCCATAATTCGGAGCTTTCTGGATAACGGGTTTCTGGATAATGGATCCCATACCTGTATAAGCTTTTTAAGAAATAAACAGAGTTTAAAGCAACTTTGCAATATACATCAATAAAAAAATATTCAGCCTTTTCATTATGTTTAATGTAATAATCTGGTTTGGAACAGTTCCCTAAGCCCCGCCCCCTGTTCCCTAAGCCCCGCCCCCTGTTCCCCTGCTGATCTGGCTGACTACTTTGTGACTCAAATAAAATGTAACAATAGTCGCCTGTCCCTCAGCCTGCCTTCAACCTGCCTCCTCCCAATCCCACAATTCCCTGCTGCACACATGATGTCAATAAGGAAAGGAACATCCCAGTGCAATGCATTGTGGGTAATGTAGTTCCTGCATGCTGTCTGTAAGCTGTGGGGAAGTTGTTACAATGTGTAACATCAGTGTTTTAGTCCCTCCTCCCCTGCCAGGATTTCAAATGATGCAGAAAGAGAAGAACTGTTTTGCAGTTGGATTTCAGCCTATAAAATGGGATTTATTCCTACTGTTTGAAGGAACAGATTACAGGGATAGGGATATCTGTGTTTCTGTGTTGTGTCTTTAACACATTTTGGTTCGGACACCTGAGTTCCCCTTTAAAATGAATGCTTAGAATAACAGGAAAATGCTTGTCCTCATCCTCTGAGGGAGCTGCTATGTCCCCCACTTACTTTCCCCTTCTTAGCTAAACGCCTGCTCAGCTACAGGACTGGATAAACCACAAAATAAACATCCCTGATAAACACTTTCCTTTATCCTTTATACAAACATAAGGAATATGCACTCACAGCCATTTCAGTTATTATATATACATAATATCCATACCTCCCAACTGCCCTGAATTTGTGGGACAGTCCCGTTTTTAACAGCTCAGCCCTCAGTCATGAATTCTTACTGAAAAGTCCCATTTGGTCTCCAGGATCAAAAAAGATACAAAGTTTCTCAAACATAATTAAATAAGGAGACTTTTGACAGAGCCCAGAATACTCACCCGCTGTAACCAATAAGCTAAACAGGTTTCTTGGGGAACTGAGATTCGTAGCTCGAAGGGCAACTTCACCTTCATTAACATAACAGTAATAACACAGATATCAAAACCCCCAGAAATGTGTTTAAATGTTAAATAAACTGCCAAATGTTGTAAAATGGGAGTGATATTTAGAGGGGATGTGGTCACAAAATGGGCGTGGTCACAAAATGTCGCCACGTTGCATTTCTTTTTGTCAGTCTTCACATTTTTCAAATATTAGGAAGGGTTGTAAAGTAACTACAGGCCCAGACTGACAATCTGTGGGTTCTGGCAAATGCCAGAGGGGCTGCTGTAAGATGCCATAGACAGTCACTATTTATTGGGCTGGGGGGGCTGTTTGTGCCTCTGGGTACTGGGAATGCCAGGGGGGCTGTAAGGTGCCATAGACAGTCACTATTTATTGGGCTGGGGGGGCTGTTTGTGCCTCTGGGTACTGGGAATGCCAGGGGGGCTGTAAGGTGCCACAGACAGTCACTATTTATTGGGCTGGGGGGGCTGTTTGTGCCTATGGGTACTGGGAATGCCAGGGGGGCTGTAAGGTGCCACAGACAGTCACTATTTATTGGGCTGGGGGGGCTGTTTGTGCCTATGGGTACTGGGAATGCCAGGGGGGCTGTAAGGTGCCACAGACAGTCACTATTTATTGGGCTGGGGGGGGGCTGTTTGTGCCTCTGGGTACTGGGAATGCCAGGGGGGCTGTAAGGTGCCACAGACAGTCACTATTTATTGGGCTGGGGGGGCTGTTTGTGCCTCTGGGTACTGGGAATGCCAGGGGGGCTGTAAGGTGCCACAGACACTCACTATTTATTGGGCTGGGGGGCTGTTTGTGCCTCTGGGTACTGGGAATGCCAGGGGGGCTGTAAGGTGCCACAGACAGTCACTATTTATTGGGCTGGGGGGGCTGTTTGTGCCTCTGGATACTGGGAATGCCAGGGGGGCTGTAAGGTGCCACAGACAGTCACTATTTATTGGGCTGGGGGGCTGTTTGTGCCTCTGGGTACTGGGAATGCCAGGGGGCTGTAAGGTGCCACAGACACTCACTATTTATTGGGCTGGGGGGGGCTGTTTGTGCCTTTGGGTACTGGGAATGCCAGGGGGGCTGTAAGGTGCCACAGACACTCACTATTTATTGGGCTGGGGGGGGGCTGTTTGTGCCTCTGGGTACTGGAAATACCAGGGGGGCTGTAAGGTGCCACAGACAGTCACTATTTATTGGGCTGGGGGGGGGGCTGTTTGTGCCTCTGGGTACTGGGAATGCCAGGGGGGCTGTAAGGTGCCACAGACAGTCACTATTTATTGGGCTGGGGGGGGGCTGTTTGTGCCTCTGGGTACTGGGAATGCCAGGGGGGCTGTAAGGTGCCACAGACAGTCACTATTTATTGGGCTGGGGGGGCTGTTTGTGCCTCTGGGTACTGGGAATGCCAGGGGGGCTGTAAGGTGCCACAGACAGTCACTATTTATTGGGCTGGGGGGGCTGTTTGTGCCTCTGGGTACTGGGAATGCCAGGGGGGCTGTAAGGTGCCACAGACACTCACTATTTATTGGGCTGGGGGGGGCTGTTTGTGCCTCTGGGTACTGGGAATGCCGGGGGGGCTGTAAGGTGCCACAGACACTCACTATTTATTGGGCTGGGGGGGCTGTTTGTGCCTCTGGGTACTGGGAATGCCAGGGGGGCTGTAAGGTGCCACAGACAGTCACTATTTATTGGGCTGGGGGGGGGGGCTGTTTGTGCCTCTGGCTACTGGGAATGCCAGGGGGGCTGTAAGGTGCCACAGACAGTCACTATTTATTGGGCTGGGGGGGCTGTTTGTGCCTCTGGGTACTGGGAATGCCAGGGGGGCTGTAAGGTGCCACAGACACTCACTATTTATTGGGCTGGGGGGCTGTTTGTGCCTCTGGGTACTGGGAATGCCAGGGGGGCTGTAAGGTGCCACAGACACTCACTATTTATTGGGCTGGGGGGGCTGTTTGTGCCTCTGGGTACTGGGAATGCCAGGGGGGCTGTAAGGTGCCACAGACAGTCACTATTTATTGGGCTGGGGGGGGGGCTGTTTGTGCCTCTGGGTACTGGGAATGCCAGGGGGGCTGTAAGGTGCCACAGACAGTCACTATTTATTGGGCTGGGGGGGCTGTTTGTGCCTCTGGGTACTGGGAATGCCAGGGGGGCTGTAAGGTGCCACAGACAGTCACTATTTATTGGGCTGGGGGGGGCTGTTTGTGCCTCTGGGTACTGGAAATACCAGGGGGGCTGTAAGGTGCCACAGACAGTCACTATTTATTGGGCTGGGGGGGGGGGCTGTTTGTGCCTCTGGGTACTGGGAATGCCAGGGGGGCTGTAAGGTGCCACAGACAGTCACTATTTATTGGGCTGGGGGGGCTGTTTGTGTCTCTGGGTACTGGGAATGCCAGGGGGGCTGTAAGGTGCCACAGACAGTCACTATTTATTGGGCTGGGGGGGCTGTTTGTGTCTCTGGGTACTGGGAATGCCAGGGGGGCTGTAAGGTGCCACAGACAGTCACTATTTATTGGGCTGGGGGGGCTGTTTGTGCCTCTGGGTACTGGGAATGCCAGGGGGGCTGTAAGGTGCCACAGACAGTCACTATTTATTGGGCTGGGGGGGGGGCTGTTTGTGTCTCTGGGTACTGGGAATGCCAGGGGGGCTGTAAGGTGCCACAGACAGTCACTATTTATTGGGCTGGGGGGGGGCTGTTTGTGCCTCTGGGTACTGGGAATGCCAGGGGCTGCTGTAAGGTGCCACAGACAGTCACTATTTATTGGGCTGGGGGGGCTGTTTTTGCCTCTGGGTACTGGGAATGCCAGGGGGGCTGTAAGGTGCCACAGACAGTCACTATTTATTGGGCTGGGGGGCTGTTTGTGCCTCTGGGTACTGGGAATGCCAGGGGGGCTGTAAGGTGCCACAGACAGTCACTATTTATTGGGCTGGGGGGCTGTTTGTGCCTCTGGGTACTGGGAATGCCAGGGGGGCTGTAAGGTGCCACAGACAGTCACTATTTATTGGGCTGGGGGGGGGGGCTGTTTGAGCCTCTGGGTACTGGGAATGCCAAGGGGGCTGTAAGGTGCCACAGACACTCACTATTTATTGGGCTGGGGGGGGCTGTTTGTGCCTCTGGGTACTGGGAATGCCGGGGGGGCTGTAAGGTGCCACAGACACTCACTATTTATTGGGCTGGGGGGGCTGTTTGTGCCTCTGGGTACTGGGAATGCCAGGGGGGCTGTAAGGTGCCACAGACAGTCACTATTTATTGGGCTGGGGGGGCTGTTTGTGCCTCTGGGTACTGGGAATGCCAGGGGGGCTGTAAGGTGCCACAGACAGTCACTATTTATTGGGCTGGGGGGGTGCTGTTTGTGCCTCTGGGTACTGGAAATACCAGGGGGGCTGTAAGGTGCCACAGACACTCACTATTTATTGGGCTGGGGGGGGCTGTTTGTGCCTCTGGGTACTGGGAATGCCAGGGGGGCTGTAAGGTGCCACAGACAGTCACTATTTATTGGGCTGGGGGGGGGGGCTGTTTGTGCCTCTGGCTACTGGGAATGCCAGGGGGGCTGTAAGGTGCCACAGACAGTCACTATTTATTGGGCTGGGGGGGCTGTTTGTGCCTCTGGGTACTGGGAATGCCAGGGGGGCTGTAAGGTGCCACAGACACTCACTATTTATTGGGCTGGGGGGGCTGTTTGTGCCTCTGGGTACTGGGAATGCCAGGGGGGCTGTAAGGTGCCACAGACAGTCACTATTTATTGGGCTGGGGGGGGGGCTGTTTGTGCCTCTGGGTACTGGGAATGCCAGGGGGGCTGTAAGGTGCCACAGACAGTCACTATTTATTGGGCTGGGGGGGCTGTTTGTGCCTCTGGGTACTGGGAATGCCAGGGGGGCTGTAAGGTGCCACAGACAGTCACTATTTATTGGGCTGGGGGGGCTGTTTGTGCCTCTGGGTACTGGAAATACCAGGGGGGCTGTAAGGTGCCACAGACAGTCACTATTTATTGGGCTGGGGGGGGGCTGTTTGTGTCTCTGGGTACTGGGAATGCCAGGGGGGCTGTAAGGTGCCACAGACAGTCACTATTTATTGGGCTGGGGGGGCTGTTTGTGTCTCTGGGTACTGGGAATGCCAGGGGGGCTGTAAGGTGCCACAGACAGTCACTATTTATTGGGCTGGGGGGGGGGTTGTGTCTCTGGGTACTGGGAATGCCAGGGGGGCTGTAAGGTGCCACAGACAGTCACTATTTATTGGGCTGGGGGGGGGCTGTTTGTGCCTCTGGGTACTGGGAATGCCAGGGGCTGCTGTAAGGTGCCACAGACAGTCACTATTTATTGGGCTGGGGGGGGCTGTTTTTGCCTCTGGGTACTGGGAATGCCAGGGGGGCTGTAAGGTGCCACAGACAGTCACTATTTATTGGGCTGGGGGGGGGGGCTGTTTGAGCCTCTGGGTACTGGGAATGCCAAGGGGGCTGTAAGGTGCCACAGACACTCACTATTTATTGGGCTGGGGGGGTGCTGTTTGTGCCTCTGGGTACTGGAAATACCAGGGGGGCTGTAAGGTGCCACAGACACTCACTATTTATTGGGCTGGGGGGGGGGCTGTTTGTGCCTCTGGGTACTGGGAATGCCAGGGGGGCTGTAAGGTGCCACAGACAGTCACTATTTATTGGGCTGGGGGGGCTGTTTGTGCCTCTGGGTACTGGGAATGCCAGGGGGGCTGTAAGGTGCCACAGACAGTCACTATTTATTGGGCTGGGGGGGCTGTTTGTGCCTCTGGGTACTGGGAATGCCAGGGGGGCTGTAAGGTGCCACAGACAGTCACTATTTATTGGGCTGGGGGGGGGGGCTGTTTGTGCCTCTGGGTACTGGGAATGCCAGGGGGGCTGTAAGGTGCCACAGACAGTCACTATTTATTGGGCTGGGGGGGCTGTTTGTGCCTCTGGGTACTGGGAATGCCAGGGGGGCTGTAAGGTGCCACAGACAGTCACTATTTATTGGGCTGGGGGGGGGGCTGTTTGTGCCTCTGGGTACTGGGAATGCCAGGGGGGCTGTAAGGTGCCACAGACACTCACTATTTATTGGGCTGGGGGGGGCTGTTTGTGCCTCTGGGTACTGGGAATGCCGGGGGGGCTGTAAGGTGCCACAGACACTCACTATTTATTGGGCTGGGGGGGCTGTTTGTGCCTCTGGGTACTGGGAATGCCAGGGGGGCTGTAAGGTGCCACAGACAGTCACTATTTATTGGGCTGGGGGGGGGGCTGTTTGTGCCTCTGGCTACTGGGAATGCCAGGGGGGCTGTAAGGTGCCACAGACAGTCACTATTTATTGGGCTGGGGGGGGCTGTTTGTGCCTCTGGGTACTGGGAATGCCAGGGGGGCTGTAAGGTGCCACAGACACTCACTATTTATTGGGCTGGGGGGGCTGTTTGTGCCTCTGGGTACTGGGAATGCCAGGGGGGCTGTAAGGTGCCACAGACAGTCACTATTTATTGGGCTGGGGGGGCTGTTTGTGCCTCTGGGTACTGGGAATGCCAGGGGGGCTGTAAGGTGCCACAGACAGTCACTATTTATTGGGCTGGGGGGGGCTGTTTGTGCCTCTGGGTACTGGAAATACCAGGGGGGCTGTAAGGTGCCACAGACAGTCACTATTTATTGGGCTGGGGGGGGGGCTGTTTGTGCCTCTGGGTACTGGGAATGCCAGGGGGGCTGTAAGGTGCCACAGACAGTCACTATTTATTGGGCTGGGGGGGCTGTTTGTACCTCTGGGTACTGGGAATGCCAGGGGGGCTGTAAGGTGCCACAGACAGTCACTATTTATTAGGCTGGGGGGGGCTGTTTGTGCCTCTGGGTACTGGGAATGCCAGGGGGGGCTGTAAGGTGCCACAGACAGTCACTATTTATTGGGCTGGGGGGGCTGTTTGTGTCTCTGGGTACTGGGAATGCCAGGGGGGCTGTAAGGTGCCACAGACAGTCACTATTTATTGGGCTTGGGGGGACTGTTTGTGCCTCTGGGTACTGGAAATACCAGGGGGGCTGTAAGGTGCCACAGACAGTCACTATTTATTGGGCTGGGGGGGGCTGTTTGTGCCTCTGGGTACTGGAAATACCAGGGGGGCTGTAAGGTGCCACAGACAGTCACTATTTATTGGGCTGGGGGGGCTGTTTGTGCCTCTGGGTACTGGGAATGCCAGGGGGGCTGTAAGGTGCCACAGACAGTCACTATTTATTGGGCTGGGGGGGGGGCTGTTTGTGTCTCTGGGTACTGGGAATGCCAGGGGGGCTGTAAGGTGCCACAGACAGTCACTATTTATTGGGCTGGGGGGGCTGTTTGTGTCTCTGGGTACTGGGAATGCCAGGGGGGCTGTAAGGTGCCACAGACAGTCACTATTTATTGGGCTGGGGGGCTGTTTGTGCCTCTGGGTACTGGGAATGCCAGGGGGGCTGTAAGGTGCCACAGACAGTCACTATTTATTGGGCTGGGGGGGGCTGTTTGTGTCTCTGGGTACTGGGAATGCCAGGGGGGCTGTAAGGTGCCACAGACAGTCACTATTTATTAGGCTGGGGGGGCTGTTTGTGCCTCTGGGTACTGGGAATGCCAGGGGGGCTGTAAGGTGCCACAGACAGTCACTATTTATTGGGCTGGGGGGGCGCTGTTTGTGCCTCTGGGTACTGGGAATGCCAGGGGGGCTGTAAGGTGCCACAGACAGTCACTATTTATTGGGCTGGGGGGGGGCTGTTTGTGGCTCTGGCTACTGGGAATGCCAGGGGGCTGTAAGGTGCCACAGACAGTCACTATTTATTGGGCTGGGGGGGGGCTGTTTGTGCCTCTGGGTACTTGGAATGCCAGGGCCTCAGGAGCCTCAGTATGAGACGACCCAATCCCATTGCTGCAGAGATGAGCAGAGCCTCAGTATGAGACGAGCCAATCACAGCTTTATGTGACTTGACCAGGGTTGGACTGGGGGGTGAAGGGTCCACGGGGGCTACTGCCCCAGGGGCCCCGCACCCCCAAAGGTACCTCTGCCGGACGCATCCCCTGTAGGGGCTGCCGAACACCCCTAACATCCCCCCCCCCCCGCAGGGGCCTCTGCCCGACGTCCTCCCCTAAATGAACGTATGTGAAACGCATCAGGGTAGGACATTGGTGGGCAGGGGAAACGGCAACAGGGTCGGGTCTGGGCCGCAGGGGCCACCAGGGCCGGGGCCCACCGGGTATTTTCCCAGTGTACCGGCGGCCCAGTCCAACCCTGGACTTGACGGGAGGATCTATACAGCTACAGAGTCAGAATCCGTTATGTACTGGCTGGTTCCTGTGATACAGTCAGGATACCTATGAGTAACCATTACCGGAGATATATTCCATTATATCTCTGGTAATGTTGGAAAGGAGTAGAAGTGCAGCAGATGGGCCCTGCCACCTAAGCAGCGACAACAAAGCCCCGTAGCGCCCCGGCCTGGGGTCCCGGCTCTCCCACCAACACAGGGGCTGGCGGAACAATAAACCGCTCTTTCCTTCCGATGGCTGCTCTGCATTTTTTATAAGACATTTTTATGGCTGTGATGGTGCGTCAGACCCCAAGAGGGGCCGTGAAGGTTATTCAGCAGCTAAAGTTACTAAAGATTTACTGTAATAATGCAGTCACGCCGAGATCCGGGCAGATATCTTTCATACTTCGCTCAGGGCGCTGAGACGTCACTCCAGTCTGTTTGTGTCTGTGTCTTCCATATCCACATTATTCCCTCTGCTTTATCTGTGTCCATCAATAAAAGCATGAAGAACCTCTGCCTGTGAACTACATGTCCCAGCATCCTCAGCCAATGTTAATGTGCTGGTTTGTGTATAATAAACTCCCTTAGATATAGGAGCAGTGGGTGAAGGGGGGGGGGGGAGAGGTTTTTTATATTGTTGATTTCAATCAGAGAATTGTCCGAAACCGCCCCTTCTGCCTCCCATTTGCTTTAATGGTTTGACAGTGATAGAATCTCTCTGAGCTGGTAATACTGGTGCCATCAGGTTCTTCACATAAAGGGAAATGGGAGGCAGCAACAGTTTTAGGCACTTTTCCACTGGCTGCAATACTCAGACCTCTTGGTTGAAGACACACAGAGCTACTTAGTAGCAGCTATTTGTCATGGCTACTAAATGCCAGAAAATCCCCTGCCATAGACAATACTGAGAATTGCTGCACGTAGGGACGGTTATCAGTAAATGATCAGGAAATGTCTATTTTAGTAGCCACGACAAGTAGCTGCTACTAGTAGCTCTGTGTGTCTTCACCCTTAACCTTATAGATATTTCAGCAGTCAACCCTCTATGGTTGGGGTAAGGTCTGGGACTGGGAAGAATAGGCAAGGTCTCCTTTTTAATTTGTTAAAGAGCCCCACACAACACAGAAACCCGTAATATCCCTATCCCTGTAATCTGTTCCTTCAAACAGTAGGAATAAATACTATTTTATATGCTGAAATCCAGCTGCAAAACTTTTCTTCTCTTTCTGCATCATTTGAAATCCTGGCAGGGGAGGAGGGACTAAAACACTGATGTTACACATTGTAACAACTTCCCCACAGCTTACAGACAGCATGCAGGAACTACATAACCCATAATGCATTGCACTGGGATGTTCCTTTCCTTATTGACATCACGTGTGCAGCAGGGAATTGTGGGATTGGGAGGAGGCAGGCTGAAGGCAGGCTGAGGGACAGGCGACTACTGTTACATTTATTTGAGTCACAAAGTAGTCAGCCAATCAGCAGAGGAACAGGGGGCGGGGCTTAGGGAACAGTTCCAAACCAGATTATTAAAGCTGCCAAACCCCACCCTGCCATAATCTGCCCCAAACCCCACCCACTTGCTACAGAGTGCCAGAGGAGAGGGCACGTTGGGCTCGGAGGCGTCGGTGCACGTTTAGATAATTAACGCCGCCGCCCGTACTGAGCATTAGTACATACGTAGAAAGATGTAGAAAGCGGCACGGTATGTGCATTATGCTAATAAATCTGATTTATGGATTTTTGCTAAGGATACAAAGCGCCGCTCAGACACGTTAATGAATATGTGAGTAATTGGCTTGTGTTCACCTGCACACAAACCCGCCTGGGGTTTAATAACAACAATAATAATAATATGAGTGTGCAGTGTGCCAACTGTCAGCCGCCGCCACTGATATATTGTGCCAATAGCCTGGGACAGAATGGCAGCAACTGGCAGTCAGAGAGACTACAGGTCTGGCTTCCCAGGGAATCTTATCAGGGCTTGTACCAATGTTATCTGCCCGATTCTAGGAATGGCCGCGTACAGGTGGCGCCTTGGTATAGGGATAGTGCCCATAGTGCCAGGTAACATTCCACTGGATGTGCCCTCTGACCTCTGGCCGTTTGCCTTCATCCTAAACTGATAATGTCATCGGAATAATAAAGGTTTTGGGGGAAAACAGGCAATTTCTGTTTTATTGCTGGCAGCCTTGCTTTATGGCAGGGAGTGTAAATATTTAGAGTATGCAGAGCAGCAGGATAATTATCTTATCTGAAATTAAGTGAATGGTGCCTTGGGGCCGATACTGGCTCCTAAACCGGGCTTTATAAACACGTTGTGCAACTTTACTTTCCTCCACTCTTTCTGCATTACAAATCCAAACATGCCAACAAATCACAGGTTGTACATGCTGAGAGCTGTAGTCCAGCAACACCAAAGGGGAACTCCGGCTTCCCAAACAAAATTTGTTGAGCCCCACACAACCCAGAAACCCCTAATATCCCTATCCCTGTAATCTGTTCCTTCAAACAGTAGGAATAAATACCATTTTATATGCTGAAATCCAGCTGCAAAACTGTTCTACTCTTTCTGCATCATTTGGAATCCTGGCAGGGGAGGAGGGACTAAAACACTGATGTTACAAATGGTAACAACTTCTCCACAGCTTACAGACAGCATGCAGGAACTACATAACCCACAATGCATTGCCCTGGGATGTTCCTTTCCTTATTGACATCACGTGTGCAGCAGGGAATTGTGAGATTGGGAGGCGGGCTGAGGACAGGCGACTACTGTTACATTTATTTGAGTCACAAAGTAGTCAGCCAGATCAGCAGGGGAACAGGGGGCGGGGCTTAGGGGACTGTTCCAAACCAGATTATTACATTAAACATAAAAACTTCCTATACAATTTTCAATGGACAGAAGTTCTATATCGTTATAAATGAGTACCTTGGTGCATCCCACCCTCAGATCCCTCTGGGCATCTTGCCACCCTAGTAATATCATGCCCACTCTCAGCACCCTGGCACTACTAGGTACATACAATGTCTGTCCAAAGGGAAGGGATCCAGATGGGAAGCTCTAATAGGGAATAGAGGGGGTTTGTCCCAAAAGCAGAGTAGAGGAACCCCCTGAACTTGGAGTTATGGAACGGGGTATACAAATCTGGCTACAACTGTTCTGAGACCCTCTATTTGAGTTCCTGAGGTTAAGCTCAGTGAGTGGGGCCTTGGCTTGACTCCTCATACATTGGCATAACGTTGAGCAGTTGGTCCTCCAACCACCACAAGGTTCCAGGGGGGATATTGGTTTAACTGGTGTCCAGAGTAGTGGCCAAAGGTCTTCTACTGATAAGGGTACACAGGCACTTTCCCAGGTTCCCCTAGCTCAGGGTTGCCCCGGCAGTCGACTTTTGGCCCCTCCCCGCGTACATACATGACATATTGTAAGTAGGCATTCCCAATAAATGCGCAGAACCACCGCACTTACGCATTTCCCTGCTTTGACGTGGTCCACCAGAAATCCATGAGTGATCAATTGGTGGACCGCGATCAACGTTTTGGCCACCCCTGCCCTAGCTAGACCAATATATGTTCTGTTTTTATACCCAGGGCATCATCAAATGTGAGTGGCAAGGGATTATATGAAATTTAGGGTAGATAGGGCATCGCCATGGTCCGTGTCCCTAGCAACCAGGTTGCTGTATGTAACTCAAGAGTCAGTGGGTTCCCTTGACTTCAATAAACTGTTCAGCTTTATACTGTGATGATGAGAGGGAATAAAAGTTTCTTTCTCAATATTTTCTCTCTGTCTTAATTCTTTTTATGTTCTGAATAAGCCCGCAGCATCGTTACATATTGGAAATCTTATGACAAGCTATGGAAATGCTGTGCAAATGTTTAACAGGGCAGCACCTGTCCCCAGGCTGGAACAGAGGGAGCCTCTCTCACCTGAACCCTTTGTTCCATTATTGTGTGCCTGCTCTTCTGTACAAAAGTGTTTTATTGTATGAGCTTTGTAGGAAGTAGTGCTACAAATAAGGGCCCCTGCTAAACTACAACTCTCAGACATTCTTGGCACATCAAAAGAAAATGGCTAATGCTATTCAGTAGGGAAAAACAGGTGACAACCCAAGTGCTCCTTAGAGAGTTAGGTGTAGGTAGTTGGATGGCTGTCCTATTGAACAGTTTTAGGAAAAAATCCTCTCCAGGAAAATGGGTCCTAGTGCTGACATACCAGGTAAAAATAGTCTCAGTATCCATTTAATGAACATTCTGAGTAGGAAAAAATTTACACTTTATCCAGTTCTGTTAAAATGTCCAACGTTATACTTTATAACAATGGCCGTAACTGTTTTTAAGCCCCACTACATACCTCTAGATATATTGCCACTAATTTGCAAAGGGAATGCTTACAACTTGTGACAAAAATGTAGACTCTGAGATACCTATGAGAATCCCTACAGATCATTTATACAACCATGAGAATCGCCTAAACAATTACCCATGAGAATCCTTGATAATCACCTAATAGCTATCCATTACATTCTATGGGAAACACCTTAACAGATACTCATGAGAATCACCTAGACGGCTACCCATGACATTCCATGAGAGTTTCCTAAACAGGTACCCTCAGAATCTATTCTAATAACCTAGAAGCTACCCATTACATTCCATAAGAATCACCAAAACAGTTACCCATGAGAATCACCTAGACGGCTACCCATGCCATTCCATGAGAGTTTCCTAAACAGGAACCCTCGAGAACCCATGATAATAACCTAGAAAGCTACCCATGACATTCCATGAGAGTTTCCTAAACAGGAACCCTCGAGAACCCATGATAATAACCTAGAAAGCTACCCATGACATTCCATGAGAGTTTCCTAAACAGGAACCCTCGAGAACCCATGATAATAACCTAGAAAGCTACCCATGACATTTCATGAGAGTCACCTAAACAGCTTCTTGTGCCATCCCATGAAAATCACCTAAACAGTTACTCCATGAGAAGTCATGAGAGTCACCAAGACTGTTACTCATGAAAATCCATATGGATTACCTAAACAGCTATCCATGACATTTAATGAGAATCACATAGACAGCTTACCATTGGACTTACCTGAACAGCTACCCATGAGAATCCATAAGAATCTCCTTGATAGCTACCCTTTACATTTAATGAGAATCACCTAAACTGCTACCCATGGCATTCCATTAGAATCACTTAACAGTTACCCATAAAAATCTATAAGAATGGCCAAGAGAGCTTCACAGTTGTCCATGAGTAGTGTTTCACAGTGCAGCATCCATTGCATTGCGCCTGAGTACATACAATGGGCAAATATAAATATTTATGAATGTTCTCAACGCGCGCATAGTAATAGAGGTACTTTAGAAGAATCTCCCTTGAAGGCAGGAAACAGAATTAATCAGACGGGAACAATTGGCTTCCGTGCCTGTGGCCAAACACACCTTGGAAATAAATTGTGCCACCAAAGATCACAGTGTTCTTAAGAAGTCTTCTTGCATCTCATTGCGTACTGGTTGGCTTAAAGGGGAACTGTCACAGCAAGCTGATTTTTCTGAGGATGCGGTAACCTTACTCTTAGGGTCAGCAGTGGAGGACGCCCCTGAGAAGTTATTGATGGCACAGAAAATAAATCTTGAAGTAGATGGCTGCATCACTGTTTGATGGATCCATAGAGCGTGCCACATACCATAGGCACAAAACAGAGCATTTACAATGTGACTAGTGAGTGTCACTTATAAAAATCCAAGTTCTCTGGAAAATGCCACTGGTAAGACTGTCCCATCTGGCTACACCACAACAGCAGCCATTGGGGAGCACTGAAGGGTAATATTTAGAGACTTTTTATGCTTTGGGCCCGAGGCTTGTAAGGCTTTAGTCAAGTATAAAAAATTATTAGCCATTTAGTTTAACTAAGAGTGGGTTCTACATTCTCCAAACCTTAGGGTAGATGTGAGGAATGTCTATGCTCCACTGGCTCCACTGAATCTGTTACCTTTTATTGGAGTCACCTAAAGTGTAAAGTGGGTTCCAGAACTTGATAAAACAAATGATTGTAGAAATCAAATGGTTGGTGTCCCTAGGACACGGACCGTTCTTGCTGAAACTAGGTTAGTCTTATTAGTAGACCTCAACCAATACAACTTAAGGCCCAAGAGAATAACAGTGCTCAGGATGGAAACCCAAAGTGGTACAAAGCGATGTGATACCCAATACACAACCCAAGGAGGTTGTAGTTTACTCTAAACATTGATATGTTTGAAAAGAGCCATTAGGAATGATTTTATAAAAAGGGAAAAGAGTGTTCTTGTCTAGGAACCCATAGCAACCAACCAACAGGTAGCATTTGCCAGAAAGCAGCCATCTGATTGGTTGCCATGAGTTACTAGACCTGGACAATTTATGGCATTTTTATTACTTTACACCAGATTTACTGTTGATGATATATAAATAATAGGGTCAAACCCTGTTTTGCCCCGGGCCGCACCACAAGTAAAGACAGCCCTGCCTATAGTTAATGGACATTTGTGCCAACACGTTGCTCGTTTTTCGCTGCATCATTTTGTTTATATTGAGCTATGACTAAGCGCTGACACGTTCTGAATTAGTAACAATAACTTCGGCTTTTGTTCTCCTATGTAATTATGCTATTATTATTATATTAAGTAGCTTGCTGTCTGCCGAACCGGCCTATTGCGTTCCGCCCACAAGTTTTGCCTACTAGCCTACTAGTCCAGCTGCTAAGACATAATTGATTGGAATATGGTGCTTATTGATTCCCCCGGGGCAGTAAATAACCAGCGGAGTTGTGACAACCCCAGCAGTATCAAGCAGCACAACCCGCTCATTCATGGTGGCTCCGAGCAAGCTTGCAATGGGCCCATTTATTTGGGTCCCCCTCGCACACACACATTCTGCTTCTCTTTTTGGCTCTTTGAAAGCAGCAATAAAATACTTTTCTTTAGTTCTGGCAGAAAGGTCTCATAACAACAGTCTTGTTTATATCAGTTATATTTGCATGAGAAAAAGCCGAGGGTGGGGGAGTAGATTCAATGACAAAACCTCGTTCTTTTCTGTTTGTTCGGTTGAGTCTGAGCTCGATCCCGGCCAGATGTGATAAACAGAAGCATGTAGTTTGGAGCTAATTAGAAGACCACTGTGTCCTATAAATAATGAGCGTGCTTTCCCTGTATAGTCATGTTGTGCTTCTTGTTCATATTTCATCTTTGCTTAGTTTTTTTTCTTGGCCGAGTACAAATGGAGTATACATCGTCAAGCTCTAAACATTGCGCTATATGGCCAAACTATCTGGATGCATTTGTAGCCAAAAATATCTGGACGCTTCATGAATAATGACTTGTCTTTGGCTCAAACACTCATTGCTGAGTTTAAACTGGGTCCGAAAGAACTGTTCATAGGGAGCAAAGGGTTTTTATGGGTGATCAGAGGCAAACAAACCTAACATTATCATATGCAGAGCCAAGCGTTGGCTGGAGCGGTGTAAAGCTATCACCACTGGACCCTAGAGTAGTGAAAACCAAGTCATCTAGAGTGAAAAATGGAATTTTACCATCTGGCAAGTATAGGTATCCAAGAAGATCCAAGAACTGTCTGGATTAATAATGCCTATGGTAAAGTTTGGTGAAGGAGGTAGAATGATCTGGGGCTGTTTTCCATTGTTCCATTGAAGGCAAACCATAAGGCTACAGTGTATAATAACATTCTTGACAAGTCTATGCTTTGAACATCTGTGAGCCAGCTTTAATCCCCAACATCAATACCTGCTAATGTTAGGAAAAGAAAAAGAATACCAAAAATGTGCCCACCTCTAGCAGAAATCCTTTCCAAAAGAGTAGAGGCTGTTATAGCAGCAAAGGGAGGACCAACTTCATAGTAGTACCCTTGGCTTGGGAATGAGATGTTGGACCAGAAGTTGTTTAGCTTTTTGCTCTATTGTCTCGACACAGGTACATTAAATGACTTGTCCATGTGACTAGAAGTTGCCATAGGGATTATAAAACATAGTTTGAAATTCAGTGTTGGGGGAGTAGGCCGACATATCCTCCATTACTATCTGATGTTGCAGATCTTCTGTTATTCCTTGACTGATGATCAATGTCCATCTCTAAGGGCTTGTTGGTTAATTCCAGTGTCTGACTTGTCCTCTTTTACCAGGGATCCCCAACCTTTTTTACTCACGAGCCACATATAGATGGAAAAAGTGTTGTTGAGCTACGAGAGTATTAATAAGTAATATGGGAATGCCAAATAAGGGCTATGATTGGCTGCTTGGAGTAAAACTGTGTCTCTGGGCTTCCAAACTTTGCCTCCAGAAATTAAAAATGTGCACTTACTTTGAGGCCCCTGGAAGCAACATCAAAGGGGTGGGGAGTAACATGTTGCCCCCGAGCCACTGGTTGGGGATCACTGCTTCATACAATAACATGCTCTGTTTAACTTGTATAAACAGGAACATTGGGAACATTTATCCCAGCTTTTAACAGGGTTTATTTACAAAGGTAGAAGAGGTAGAAAATATGACTAAAGATTTCTGTTCTTCCAGGTGTTATATCTAGTACAAGTAAATCTAGAGCCAATCATTGAAGATGTTTCACTACTCATCTGAGCAGCTTTCCCAGTTCGACTGGTATGGAAAGTCCTCTGCATAAAGGACGAGGCCTAGAAAGGAGAACAATTCCTCTTCCCCATCATATGAAGCTTCAATGAACGTGCCGTGCATGAAATCCATGACATGTCTTAAACGGGGATTTGGGATAAATGGCACATGGAGAAACAGTTGCAATTTGCCAGTGTTTGTATATGCCTTTAGCATTCACTAGCTGTGCGTAGCTTCTGAAAGCTCTTAGAATCCGCTACTTCAGGCCTCTGCCCTGTTAGGTTGCTTTATGGCTTTCAAGCACAATACAGTGATACAATGCTACAAACATTAGTGATTAATATTAGGTCTCCATGCCAAGGGAGAACCTTTATTAGCCATTTGCAACGGGACATCTGAATGCATAATGGTTAAGCTGAAAGTGGGTCACAGCAAAATCTTATACCACCTTCTGGGGGGTTTACCAGGTTGCAACAAACAATAGCTACAGGCAGAGTATGGTACTAGGAATAGTAAGTTGTATGGCAGTAGTACAGCCATGGTTGTAGGCACATGTATTTCAGTTGGTGGAAAATTTTTCCCAAACTTCCTTTGCCACCTCCCATTGACTAGTGGCTAGTATGGGTGGTTCATTGCCTAGAGACCTAGAGGCGTCTGTGTTCCTGCACCCCTGGGAAAAATAAATAAGCCCCTTTATCTACTATTTACATCACTATAAGAAGATGATTGTGTCCTTTTTATGTTACAACGTTCCTATTTGCAGTATGCATAGAAATGATTTGCCAATTAGCCCGAGGGATGTACTATGTGCCCAGGGGGAAGGTGGAGAAATATTTGTCTCTTTCTTATAGAATTTGTAAATCTTGTTAGTATTCTGTAAGTCATTATATATACAGTGGAAAAAAAACAGCATATTGCTCAGCCTAGCAGAGCGGTGACAATACCACATTAGGTGCTTTAAAGTTCTTACTTTGGTTACCTCCACCTTTTCTAGATAAAACCTCGAAATCTTCTTAGAATACGAGGGGTGAATATATGTGAACTTCCTACCAGAAAGGCATAGATGGAGCCTTAAATAAGGTTTTTAAATAAGCATAGCGTGCTAAAAATAGCTAAAAAAAAAAAAATCCTGTAGACTCTGTGTGACTATTTGGACATGGTTCTGGGATGAAACATCAATCACTGACTGGGTTCAAGTGAGCAGCAGGTGTTGATAATACCCGGAGCCAGAGGAACGGCCCGTCTGTCAGCGGGACAAGGAGGTCTCTTTGCTTCATTTGCCGGTTCTCAAGGGATCCAAGACCTGCTGTCCCATTGTCAGCTCCAGTCTGTGCTTCTGTTTGCTTACAGGGTTGTTTTTTTGTCAATTATTCCATTTTGGCAGCGAGAGACAAGATAATTGAAGGGTTTTTCCCATTTAAGCAAATTCCATCTCTAAAACAAAAGTTAAACAGGGGATTTCCAACGGCTGTTGAGAGTTTGCATAAGGTGACAGGGGCTCAGTACTCTCTAATAATTGGTTAATTAATATGTTTCCGTAACTTTCCAGTTTGGCATTTCATGTCACTGTAAGGTTCCCAGACTAACCAGCCCCCTCTGAGTCCAAGCAAGTGACCACATGGGGCGAGGTTTGGGAAGAATATCTGTTTGTTGTTCTGCATACACCTGGAAGCCTGAAGGCCAATAAGATTTAACTTTGACTGATTGGTTGATACAATGTTTTCATATGTCTGTAACATTTTTTTAAATAAAGAGGGCCAACCTTGAAAAAGCTTGACCTCAGAGGGCTATGGCAGAGTAGAGTTTGTAATCAAGACCAAGGGATCACTTCTTTGGAAGCACTGTGGGTAGCTTGGGACCTACAGACTTCTTTGGAAGCCCAGTGGGTAGCTTGAGACATACAGACCTTACAGACGTCTTTTGAAGCCCAGTGGGTAGCTTGGAACCTACAGACCCTACAGACTTCTTTGGAAGCCCAGTGGGTAGCTTGGAACCTTTATACCCTACCGACTTCTTTGGAAGCTCAGTGGGTATCTTGAGACCTACATACCCTACAGACTTCTTTGGAAGCACAGTGGGTAGCTTGGGGCTTACAGACCCTACAGACTTCTTTGGAAGCCCAGTGGGTAGCTTGGGACCTACAGACCCTACAGACTTCTTTGGAAGCCCAGTGGGTAGCTTGGGACCTACAGACCATACAGACGTCTTAGGAAGCACAGTGGGTAGCTTGGGGCCTACAGACCCTACAGACTCCTTTGGAACCCCAGTGGGTATCTTGGGACCTACATACCCTACAGACTTCTTTGGAAGCACAGTGGGTAGCTTGGGACCTACAGACCCTACAGACTTCTTTGGAAGCCCAGTGGGTATCTTGGGACCTATATACCCTACATACTTCTTTGGAAGCCCAGTGGGTATCTTGGGACCTACAGACCCTACAGACTTCTTTGGAAGCCCAGTGGGTAGCTTGGGACCTTTATACCCTACAGACTTCTTTGGAAGCTCAGTGGGTATCTTGGGACCTACATACCCTACAGACTTCTTTGGAAGCACAGTGGGTAGCTTGGGGCTTACATACCCTACAGACTTCTTTGGAAGCCCAGTGGGTAGCTTGGAACCTTTATACCCTACCAACTTCTTTGGAAGTTCAGTGGGTAGCTTGGGACCTACAGACCCTACAGACTTCTTAGGAAGCACAGTGGGTAGCTTGGGGCCTACAGACCCTACAGACTCCTTTGGAAGCCCAGTGGGTATCTTGGGACCTACATACCCTACAGACTTCTTTGGAAGCACAGTGGGTAGCTTGGGACCTACAGACCCTACAGACTTCTTTGGAAGCCCAGTGGGTAGCTTGGGACCTACAGACCTTAAGTTATAATCCTCAACTACTTGCAGATATTTCCATTTTATTTCTCAGTGGGAATCCATATATTTGGAATCCAAATCCACATATTTAGTCATTGTTCCATACAGCAAACCAATGGAAATCAGAGTAAACTGTGTACCTTTGTAGAGTTCTAAGCAAAATCCTCTATGCTCTATTTCAGCAGGTATATCTTGGGTATGATGACATATATTGAATCTAAGTATTTGTTTTAAATTTTAGGTTTGTCCCAGACCACCATGGAGCATGACAAGATCAACACACTTAAAAGGATAACTATTAAAAGTACAATAAAGACTGGATGAAAATATGAACGTTTATGGATTATCACAGCTTTTCTGCCATCTGCCACTATGGACAACAACTGGAATACAGTTTCATTCTTCTAAAAGGAGTCACTTCTAGAAGGTAAATATCACTATGAACTTCAGTTGCAGGTTTTCTATTTAAAGATATCCTATGTAGGACACAGGCAGAGGCACTTTTATGTCCACAAAAGCCCTATGGAATGTATTTTTCAAGATGGATGTCTATCATTAGTAGGGTTGTTTGTAGTCTATTAATGCCCCGGCAGCTTCCCAAGTGGGGCCCCTGGAGCAGTGTGTATTTACAGGCTATGGGCAGATAGATACATTAATAGGACAGGACAATAGGACAATTCTGGCAGATGCACTCTATTGATAGACCCTAAAGATAAATATAAATTCCACACTGTAGACATTCCAATGAGTGCAATATACTGGACTGTTGTTGCTTTAATTAACCCAGTCAGGCAGGTGGGACCTGAATGTAATAAACTGGTCAAAAATCATCTGAATATCTAACAGCCAGTCTGCACCGACCCCACTGGATGTTTTATGATTGCCCCAAGTGCTCATGTTATAAATGTTATGCCAAGTGAGGTTTAGATATCTACGATGGGCAGATAATGTTAACTGAGTAGAGACTTGGTGGCTCCATCTCTGGAATTTTGCTCAAGGACACATTAGTAGGTATTCATTGTTGCCTAGGGCAAGTCAAATAAACTCCCTGCATCTCAAACTGTACCCTAAGGTAGAGAATCGCTTCCAAATGGTCATCATCTAACCGACATGTATTACTCAACTGTGCTCTACTTCTCTCAGTAGCCAAAGGCTCCTTTGTACTAAACAACTTGGCCTGCTGCAGAGTGGACAAGTGACATGGGACTTCTACTGCTTGGGCACATCAATAAGCTGGAGTTGCCCCATTGCCATCATTATGGGCGCATTAGATCCTAATCTAAGTCACTTCTGGTGGATTTACAAGGCGGCACTAGGGGGTGTATTTAGTAACATTGGAGTGATCCAATCAGATCTTTACTTTTGTTTTTTAACTTGTAGGTGACCGTTCAAATCTAATTGCTGATTGGTCTCCAATATTAATAAATGTGCCCCTAGGTGTTGTGTTGTGAATCTTAGGAACAATCGCTGCCACTACTGAAGAAGCTGTGATTTCTCCATGATCTGGATAATATATAGGGCAGTTACATATTGAATATTTCTAAGCGTAGTATCTCCATTTAAATCTGTATAGGACCCATTAAGATTAAGTTATTGGTAATTGCCAATGGGCAGTAAGCCATGGCAACCAGTGATATTCTTGCATCCATTGTTATACCTGCAGCTGACTGAATAAAGCAGATCACTGATTGGTTGCTAATGGTTACTGCCCATGGGCAAATTTACCAAGTGCTGATGAATGAGCCCCAAAATTGTGTCCAGGTTTGGACTGGAAATCTATAGATTCTGGCTAATACCAGAGGGGCTGCTGTAAGATGCCATAGACAGTCACTATTTATTGGGCTGGGGGGGCTGTTTGTGCCTCTGGGTACTGGGAATGCCAGGGGGGCTGTAAGGTGCCACAGACAGTCACTATTTATTGGGCTGGGGGGGCTGTTTGGGCCTCTGTTTCTTGGAATGCCAGGACCCAGGCCCGGACTGGCAATCTGTGGGTTCGGGCAAATGCCAGAGGGGCTGCTGTAAGGTACCAGGGTCTATTTTGAATCCCATTTGGGTCCCATTGGTATGTTACAGTCACTAGCCAATGCAAAATGGTTTCCAGGCAGTTCCTGGTGAATCTGGCCACGCTAACCTTTAATCTCGCAATAAAAGGTCCGTTTAGCGCTTATTGTATCTACGTGTGTTTTCCTTGCTATAAAAACACAAATGTATATTCCACAGTTCTGGGTTTCCTGAGGGAAACTGCTCCTTAGAAGCTGCATTCCTCTGGCAATCGCCCATCAAGCTGTAACATAAAACATAAAGAAATCTGGCAAAGGTGGCGGTTCTGCTCGTTGCTCTGATCACTTCTCATTCTCATTCCCCTTCAGGCTCCAACGTCCTCCTGATGGGAACCTCCGGATTCTGCCAGCAGATGTGATTCCCACTCCCACGCACTCGCGCCCTCATCCATCCTCCTCGTTCCTCTCCGAGTTATCCACCTGCCGAGGGTGGTGTTAGTGCTCAGGGCGCCAACTGGGATCAGCGGGAGAAGAAAAGTCATGCTGATACTCTGCTGTAGCCTTTATTTATAAACAGGAGGTGGAGCTGCCATACTGTTTCCATAGAGGAAATATTGTTCATATGAAACCAGTGGTGAAATGATATTAAATGGTAAAACGCTTGACTGGAAGAATAAGGGTGGGAAGGTTGATTAGTATCTCACTTTCCTGGAAGCCACAATGACATGGGAATCGGATTTAGTGCAAAATAATTGATTATGTGGGTAAAGGTATCAGTTCTGTCCCAGCTACCCGCCAGTACCAATTGGAAAGCCAATACCTGTGCCCTACCCTGACTGCTGAGAGAAGAACGACCAATTTATTGAACGTAATGGATTATGTGGGCAGGGGAAGGCCGACTGGCGGCCATTATTCTGAGAACGTTTGAGAGCACAAAAGAAGAACCTTCAGCCCAATGCCACTCGTGTCTGCGGCGGCCCCCCGGTGATGCAGCACCACGTGATGAAAAATGGCTGCCGCTTCCATGTTTTGTCTTTATTGGGGAAGTAGAATGCTAAATAAAGATGTTCTTCTGGCTGCACTCATGATTTCTGGGGATTTCTAAGCACTAGTCAACCATCACAGTTCCCTAAACACTGTGGATAGGAAGTCAGAACAATAATAAAGGCTTATTCACTGGACTGGTCAGTTCCCCAAAGCTCTCTGCTTCATGTGACAGAACGGTGGGTGGGTATAAATATGCAATATATTTAGTATAGTACAGAGTAGCATAATAGTTATAAAGGTCTCCATACACAAGGCCAAACGAGCGGATTATCTCCCAATACTCCCACCTATGGTGGGCTATTAAAACAGCATTGGACCGAGGACCACATCAACGAGCCAATGTGGCCCCTGATCCGACGTGAAAATCAAAGCTGCCCAATGTAGGTCTAGACTTGGCCAGATCTCAATTGGGCAGGTCGGGTAGGCCCGTTGGTGGTGTCCATACATGGATGGATACGCTGCTGATTTGGTCTAAAGGACCTGCAGGGCCGGACTGGGCCGCCGGGACACCGGGAAAAATCCCGGTGGGCCTCAGCTCTAGTGGGCCCCGGCAGCCCAGACCCAACCCTTGCGGCGCTCCCCCTGCGAAGGGGGTTGGGGGGGCCCTGCGAGGGGGGAGTCTATGGGCGTGGGCATCTGCAGTCCAACCCTGAGGACCTGAATCGGCAGCTGAAATCTGCCCATGAATGGCTACCTTTATAGCATAGTGCTTGCCTGATCATAACTATCAATAACTGGAGGGTTGTCCCCTTCGACTGCCCCCCCACCCACTCCACCTTGATGCACTGCCTCCACCCTTTTAAAGAAATATTGCTCAATAACATTTTCCCCTGCTTGCTAGTACCTATGGGCCCCATTAAAATGCAAAAGAATCCTCCAATAAGAATCACACCTGATCCGTGTCTGACTGTTCTATGTTCCTGCAACTGGAGCTTAAAGTTTTAAATATTTAGAATCAAATTGTTAGTTGTTAGGCAGCCCCCACTTACTACAGACCCCACGCCAGAGCTCCTCTTCTTCCCAAAATGCACCAGTCTAGGGCACTTTTCGTCTCAGCACCACACCACCATACTTTTCCCGTGCCCCAAAAGAATCTCCATCTTTCACACGTACTCACCCAGGGGGGCTCAGAGGTTTCTGGAGCACTGGAAGAGTAGCCATGAGTGAATCTGACGCGTTTCGCTTTGCCGATAAATTTGCCAAACGCATTTGTTGCGCAACTTTTTTTATGCGACCATGCCTATTTTGATGCGTCAGCGCCTATGTTGACACACCTGTGCCCAATTTGATGCAACATATCTTTCATGGTAAATTTTCTCTGAAGTTTCGTGAAACAATTCGCTCAAGGGCGAAATGTGGAAATTCACTGCGAATCCATGCCTGCTGAAAAAATTCGCTCATCACTAGCCCTGAGAGGAAAAGTACCCCAGGCCAGGGCATTTTGACCCCCACCCCCAGTAATTCTACCTCTCCTTCTTCTTTGAACATCATACCATAAAAAGTTTTTTGCATGCCTTTCCTTCCTAATAGATTGTCATCTCTTCAGGGCAGGGGCCTCATTACAACGATGTGTTGAAACTTGTTCCCCGTGTTTGTTTACACTTTATAAATGGCTGCGTACCTTTTGATGCCCTAGAAATAAATAGATAAATACAGGTATGGGCAGTGCCGGAGTTGGGGGGGGGGACACAGGGAGGCCATCGGGAGGGATTGCAAGAGTTTTGAATCCCAAAACTTTTTAGAAAGGGGAGAGAAGTGAATGAGAAGTATTATATTAATGAAAAAGGCGGAGGCATCAAAGAGGGTAAAGAAAACAGGAAAGAAAAAGAAAATGGGGGAAAAAAATAAAATAAAGGTAGAGAACAGTGGGTGTGGCTTATAATTGTGGGGGGGGGGGGGGGCCTTGGTTTTCTTCGGCACGGTGTGCTACTCACAGTGCACATAGCATCCCTCCAATATTTTCACTCCAATTCAAGCACTGGGTATGGGATCCATTATCCAGAAACCTCATCTTCCATAGAGCTCATTATAAGCAAATATTTCTAATTTTTAAAAATGATTCCCTTTTCTCTGTAATAATAAAACAGTACCTGTACTTGATCCCAACTAAGATATAATTACCCCTTATTGGGGGCAGAACAGCCCTATTGGGTTTATTTAATGGTTAAATGATTCCCTTTTCTCTGTAATAATAAAACAGTACCTGTACTTGATCCCAACTAAGATATAATTACCCCTTATTGGGGGCAAAACAGCCCTATTGGGTTTATTTCATGGTTAAATGATTCCCTTTTCTCTGTAATAATAAAACAGTACCTGTACTTGATCCCAACTAAGATATAATTACCCCTTATTGGGGGCAAAACAGCCCTATTGGGTTTATTTCATGGTTAAATGATTCCCTTTTCTCTGTAATAATAAAACAGTACCTGTACTTGATCCCAACTAAGATATAATTACCCCTTATTGGGGCAGAACAGCCCTATTGGGTTTATTTAATGGTTAAATGATTCCCTTTTCTCTGTAATAATAAAACAGTACCTGTACTTGATCCCAACTAAGATATAATTACCCCTTATTGGGGCAGAACAGCCCTATTGGGTTTATTTAATGGTTAAATGATTCCCTTTTCTCTGTAATAATAAAACAGTACCTGTACTTGATCCCAACTAAGATATAATTACCCCTTATTGGGGCAGAACAGCCCTATTGGGTTTATTTAATGGTTAAATGTTTTTGAGCAGAGTTAAGGCATGGTGATCCAAATTATGCAAAGATTTGTTATCCAGAAAACCCCAGGTCCTGAGCATTCTGGATAACAGATCCAATACCTGTTCAATACAATACCACATTCTGCTTCATGCTAAGGTTGGATTTCAGTGTGCGCTTCCCCTTTAAGGCCCAAACACATTGGTTTAATGTGAAAGCACAAAGCAGCTGTGTATCATTGCGACACACTAAGTTCCATTGGTACAGAACATCCTATAGAAAAGCCACAGCTTGTTGTGCTGAGATGTTCTGTGGGGTACAGGTAATTCTCTTTAAAAAGGATGTTTATGAGGCAGCTGGGGGTTTATTATAGGAGGGGCCCCCAGGTAGCGCTTACAGGTTATCAGCTCTGTGGTTTTGTGGGTGTTTCAGAGGGAAATGACAGGTGACACCCTTTCTCGTATCTCGTATTAAAGGGGTGCTTCATTTAGTATGTTAGTATGTTATAGTGAGCCTAATTCTAAGCAGCTTTTCAATTAGCCTTCATTTTTTATTTTTTATAGTTTTTCAATTATTTGCCTTCTTCTTCTGAATATTTCCAGCTTTCAAGAGCAGCAAACTATCACTCTGTAAGGCTACAAATGTATTGTTACAGGTATGGGATCCCTTATCCGGAAACCCGTTATCCAGAAAGTTCTGAATTACAGAAACGCCATTTCCCATAGACTCCATTATAAGCAAATAATTCTAATTTTTTTTAAATGATTTCCTTTTCTCTGTAATAATAAAGCAGTATCTGTACTTGATCCCAACTAAGATATAATTACCCCTTATTGGGGCAGAACAGCCCTATTGGGTTTATTTAATGGTTAAATGATTCCCTTTTCTCTGTAATAATAAAACAGTACCTGTACTTGATCCCAACTAAGATATAATTACCCCTTATTGGGGGCAGAACAATCCTATTGGGTTTATTTCATGGTTAAATGATTCCCTTTTCTCTGTAATAATAAAACAGTACCTGTACTTGATCCCAACTAAGATATAATTACCCCTTATTGGGGACAGAACAGCCCTATTGGGTTTATTTAATGGTTAAATGATTCCCTTTTCTCTGTAATAATAAAACAGTACCTGTACTTGATCCCAACTAAGATATAATTACCCCTTATTGGGGGCAGAACAGCCCTATTGGGTTTATTTAATGGTTAAATGATTCCCTTTTCTCTGTAATAATAAAACAGTACCTGTACTTGATCCCAACTAAGATATAATTACCCCTTATTGGGGGCAGAACAGCCCTATTGGGTTTATTCAATATTTAAATGATTTTTAGCAGACTTAAGTTATGGAGATCCAAATTACGAAAAGATCCGGAAAACCCCAGGTCCCGAGCATTCTGGATAACAGGTCCCATACCTGAACTACTTTTTAATGCTAATCTTTCTATTCGGGCCCTTGCCTTATTGTATTCCAGTCTTTCATTCAAATCAGTGAATGGTTTCTAGGGTAATTTGGGCCCCGGCAACCAGATCGCTCAAAATGCAAACTAGGAAAGCTACTAAAGAAGACGCTAAATAACTCAAAAACCACTAATAATAAAAAATTAAGACCAATTGGCAATTGTCTCAGAATATTGCTCTCTACATCATACTAAAGGTTAAGGCCAAGTGAATACAATGAGCCCCTACGCTCAGCGCAAGTGTATACACCCCCCCACTAATCGCCTTGTGTTTGCGCTCTGCCATTGATCTAATAGAAGTGCAACCGCATCAATATCATAAAATAAATAAACTTTTAACCACTTTTGACTCAAACAAATGGTTGCTAGGGCCTGGCGCAAGTAGCGGCATGTAGGGCCCTTTGTGTTGGGAGCCCCACCGGCCGTGATACAAAAGCACTTTTGTTGGCTAATTCTAACCGTGCAGTTATTTCCCTTCATGGTCGGCGTGTGGATGGGAACCCTGATGGTATAAAGATGTCAGGCTCGGCTTCCTTTGAACTGCGGGTATTTTTAGGTGCAGTTATTGAAGAGCCGCGGTGTATGGGGAATGGTGTCCGCTGGAAGCTTTGCTCAGCATCTTTCCACAAAATGTTCATTATTGGTTTCAGATGGGTGGAATGTATAGATTATTTAGAGGGCAGGGCTTCACTTTTATCATCTGTCCAACGTGCCTATATTAGTACTTTGTCCATTATTCTCTCTCTATGTTAAACATTGCCACTGCTTCCTTCAGCTGGTATCCTATAGGCATCACCCCTCAGTGATTCTCCTTCCCTGCCCTGCCATAGCAACCAATCAGCAGGATTCATTTACTGGTCACCTGTTTAAAAGTAAACATTGTATTGGTTGCTATTGGTTACTGCTCCTGGGCAAACTTAGTGCCTTTTATTACATATGGAGGTAATGTACTACAGTTGGGTATGGTTGTTACTTTCCAGAGCAATGAATATTTGCTTTCATTATTTTAATTGTATTGTACCAATAAAAGCTAACTTCTGATTGGTTGCTATGGATTACTGGATGAAGCTCACTCTGGTCATGATATTACATGGACCCAGCACAAGAGACATTTGGTTTTGGAGAGGGAAGAGACTGCAGTTGCCCTGAGCCTCCAGCTTTAGAAGGTACTGCTTGCCCAGAAAGTAGCAGTAATCATTTATATAACATAATCATTTGATATAATATATAATATATATTTTAGACTTAAGGATGGAGATGCCATTTACCTGCTGGTAAACTAGATCTCCCAGTCCAGTGAAAGCTGTCAGGCTGTACTGGAAGCTGCAGACTGTAATAGTAGTAGTAGTAATGGTAGTAATGATACTGAAAATTTCAGTGGCCAAATTCAACAGGGGGTTAGAAGGCTTCTACTTATGCCCTTTTGGATTCCATCAGAGTAGTTTTCCAGTAGGGTTTGTTGACCGAGAAACTCATCAGTCTTATGACCTGCAACAGAATTTGCTATTTGCTGGAAGACCCCGAG
This sequence comes from Xenopus tropicalis, assembly GCF_000004195.4. Taxonomy (NCBI): domain Eukaryota; kingdom Metazoa; phylum Chordata; class Amphibia; order Anura; family Pipidae; genus Xenopus; species Xenopus tropicalis. The sequence continues at coordinate 141,399,098 of NC_030682.2, forward strand.
AACTAGGGTCCTATCAACCAATGAGCCTACAACTGCCATACAGTTAATCTGCTGCCTGGCAACCTTCTCCATAATGTAGAACATACTGTACATACAATGTACCTTATTCCTGGGATGAGACAAAATGGTGGAGGACTCCATATTAAAGTTCATTTGTAGAACGTCCCTGTTCTCATTGAGACAGTAATGATCTCCATGACCTTCTGATTCCTTTTGAATAATCCTGGGCAGGGACTGAAGCTCTAAAGTTGACCTTGGTAGGATAAGCTATAGCTTGAGCTATACTTTCAAGAATATTTAGGGGAGCAAATATAGTGTTTACCCCAAATTTCATGTTATTTGATATCAAGGCTAAGCTTCAAGGAGAATATTGTAACAAGGACCCCTGGCCAATAGCCCCACTCCGATACTTCTTTGGCTGCCGGCACTCTCCTATTAGATATACAGTCTGACAACCATTTTGTTTCCCCCCAGGCTGTATGGAAATAAAAGTTAAACCTTATCTATAAATAGGATATAGTTTCCTTTGAAGTACCCATGAAGGATCCTTTGGATAAATCGACTATTTGGTTTTGTTTGGAGACAACCATTCCCTTTGTGACATCATTTCGGCATACGGTAAAGGGGGAGAATAGTCTGCTGGGGAGGAACAAGGGGAGCAAATCCCTTAATTGTATCGAGGAACCTCCTTTTGCATAACAACATCTGTCTTTACAGAAGCAGGTCTGTTCCGACTTGTTCCGGATTATCATCACTCAGCAATGCTCACTGCTAAACGGTGACTTTCTGCTGAATGGTTTTTTCGGTTTCCAGGACGGGAGAGCAAATGTTTGCTCCAAGCTCTGCGCATTACTCTCCCATGTTGCTTAGCACAGCAGCACGGCTTCCATTAAACGTAATACAATGGTATTTTCGCCCCTTTCCTTTTATGGATCACTTTCACGACTGAATAAATGATGATGATGATGAGTGTTGCCTTTACAGGAAAGACCTGTGTGAATGGCACAATATATTCCAGGTTTCTAAACGTTATTGGCTTTATATGATAAAAGACACCCATAGCAACCAATCAGAGGGATGCATTTACTCGTCGTCACCTGTTTAAAAGCAAACATGGTATTGGTTACTGCTCCTGGGCAAACTTAGTGCCTTTTATTACATACGGGGGTAATATACTTCAGTTGGGTATGGTTACATAGTTACATAATTGCTTTCATTATTTAATTGTAGTGTACAAATAAAAGCTAACTTCTGATTGGTTGCTATGGATTACATGGACCCGGCACAAGAGACATTTGGTTTTGGAGAGGGAAGAGACAGCAGTTGCCCTGACACTCCAGCTTTAGAAGAGACTGTTTGCCCAAAATAGCTGTAATCATTCATATAACATAATAATTTAGAGTAATTTATATATTTTAGACTTATGGGCAGAGATGCCGAAAACAGAGCCATTTACCTGCTGGTAAACTAGATCTCCCAGTCCAGTGAAAGCTGCAGTTCAGCTACTGGGGGGGCATGGGTTGGGCATCAATAATTAGACTCCAGGGGTCTGTCTTGTCCAATTAAATTTGGCCAGACATGGGCCAATAAACTTTACAGCAATATTGTCCCATGTATGGGGACCTTCACAAACTGATATTTGGGCAAAAATGTACTAGATATTGATTGGGTAAGTTTGAAAAGCCCATTGGGCAAGGACATGTTAATTGAATCATCTCCCAGTGGCCCTCCGTAGGCCCAGAGTAAGATCTCTTTAATATGGGTGTGGCTTAACGTGGGTGTGGTTGAAAAAGGGAGTGGCCAAAAACATCTTCCATTATCAGAAAAATTCTGGCCCTTGGTACCACAGAAATTGGACAGCAGTGGGCTGAGTAATCTCACTCTGACGCTGAGTCTTACACTACAGACCTCAGTTCAAACCCCCAACGTGACCACAGACGGTTACTTTATCGTTAGTGTTCTGAGCAACCCTTGATTGCAGTATAATACTCATGAGATGACAAATATTATATAAATACTTCCCTTCCCTTTTACTTATCATGCCGGCAAGTAGATACATAGGCAAACACCCAATAGAAACACTGCATAGGAATAACTGTACATATTAATGGCTTCTCTTTGAGCCTACGTGTGGGTTTGTGTCACTTTAACATAATAACCGTTCGGATATTTACTCTAGCTCTGAGCCATATCCAATAGGGAGGCTACGCTCAGCCGAGACACCTTCGGGCACAGGAGGGAAATGATGATTTATGTGCCGGGACTATAATCTACTGAAGCCTCTGGTTGTACAAGATTAAAGTCGGAGCCTCCTCTCCCGGGAGAGTTCATTTTAAACTCAGGAGATTCATTTTCCTAATGTGCGCTAATGAGAACGCCAGCCAATTTAAATCGGAGCAGAACGCTGATAGATGTTTAAGTGAACTGCATTTCCGCCTGGAATTAAAATCCTGATTGGCCTAAAAGATAATAGCATTTCTTCCTACCCCGAACATGTGCATACTCAGAGGAACATTACATTCATTTTATAGCAGGGACTCTAAAGCTGGCCATACACGCACCGATACTATCGTACGAAACCTCGTTTCATACGATATTCGGTGCGTGTATGGCATGTCGGCGAGTTGACCGATATCGCAGGAAGCTGCTGATATCGGACGACTCGCCGATCGGCCAGGTTAGAAAATTTTGACCGGGCGCCATAGAAGGCGCCTGAGCAAAATCTGCCGTCAGGGCTGAATCGGCAGAAGGAGGTAGAAATCCTATTGTTTCTACCTCCTTATCTGCTGTTTCAGCCCTGACTGTGTGTGGCGGATCTGACGATGTTTCGTGCGACCGATGGTCGAACGAAACATCGTCAGATCGCCACGTGTATGGCCAGCTTTAACCTGTGGCCCCCGCTTGCCCAAATAATGGGATGGAGATGGACAACCTGGATTTCAGTGAGGCCAAAATTTGTATTGAATACATACACCTGAGGGGCCAACCTTATGGGCAACTTCTGAAGCTCAAAGTGATGAAGATACCCATTCATTGTTGGTATGGGGTACCTTCGGCAGCATGGGAAGACTAAAGTAAGGGCTGGCAGGTTGTGAAATGGCAAATTATATATAGAGGATTCAGTACATTCAAAGTATGGGAACTCATTACATCACAGAGGGGTTCAGGTGCACATTCCCTGGCGATCGATCGTTTAGTCAATCGGACGGGTTAGAAAATTTCAGTTGGTTAAGGATAAAATCTGCGCATGTATTGTGTATCTGATGATATCCTTGGGGGACCTGTGGATACGGACGATATAATCTGATAGGTTGGTTTATTGGATGAGGAAAATCAATTGTGCCTAAAGCTGGCCATACATGTACCAATAAAATCGGTTTCGTATGATTTTTGGATTATGAATGGGTTCCGAATTATCGGCCCGATAATTTTCTTACCATGGCGATCGATCGTTTAGTCAATCGGACAGGTTAGAAAATTTCAGTTGGATAAGGATAAAATCTGCGCATGTATTGTGTATCTGATGATATCCTTGGGGGACCTGTGGATACGGACGATATCGGAATGTGTATGGCCACCATATTGCTGTATAACAGTGCCCCAGGCCTGAGTTCTAGGCGTAGGATTATACTTTCCCTGGACCTGTTCTGCTGCCTCATGAGCTGAGCGAATATTTACAGCTTGCAGAGCAGAGCCTTGCAGGTTCAACAAGCGGAAATTATGGATCGTTCTAACAATAGCCTCCATTTCAGAGAGCGGCGGCACGTCTCTGCCTCGTCGGCTTTCTCACATGAACTGCATTCGTTTGCCCTAAATTCTACCTGAACCTGATCGCTTTCTTCCTGTGTGTCAAGTAATGTGGTGAAGCAAAGCTGGAAAGGCAAGTTTTTTTGGCTGCCTCTGCGGTTGATTCATTATTCTTTCTGCCTCGCTGACATTTTTAGGGCTGCTGTCTTCAGCGAGTGATAGTTAAACGTTGACAGGCTGAAAAGAAATTCACTGCTTGTTTGATGAAGGAACCAGTTGGACTCAACATCCACCTGAGTCCTGTGAAGGCAAAAAGATGAAGTTTCGAGGGAAATATTAGCTACTTTTAAGGAGGCTTCAACTTTCCTTTAGTTGTTCCTTAAAGAAGAACATCCTAGAGCAGGGGCAAATGGGCACGGCACCCACAGATCAGGGGTTTTGGGCAAGAAGAGAAGTCAAGAAGACTAGTGATTGACCTCAAATGTATCTTTGGATCAGTGCCTATAACAGAAGGGAGAGAATAGTTTGTGGGAAATTATCTTTCTTGACCAACCTAAAGCCCTTGAGATGTTATTAAGGTTCAGCTCTCAGGACCCACCCACAGCCATAGTGACGAAGAGCTGGTATATTAAAGAACAGTGTCACACTATGGACGCAGAGCAACATAGTGACAGTAACATCTTATATCATGTAGCCCAATGTCAAGCTCTACAGTGAAAATTCGGCACGGCAAAAAGTTTGCCAACAAAATACGCCCATTGTCTTTAATCTATTTGGAGAATAAAGTTGTGTGGTAGGAGTGAGAAAAAGCCGAAGCCAAGTGGGCCAGATTTGCTCGTGACTATTAATGCTGAAGAACGGCTCCTTGCAGCCAAGTGCTTGAAGTGCAACAGCAGTTAAAAGACTTACTGCCCCACGTTATTACTATAAAGGTTTCTCTGAACAATCTGTTTTCCCATTAACCTCTTGTTACAATAATGCTGCTGGGGTAATGAGGCTTTAACAGTCGGTTGGCTGCAAATTCGACAAACTCGTCTAACAGGACACAAAACCTGAAATACAAACACAGGAACTAATGCACATTCTTAGATATATAAGGTTTGATATCTCCCCATCTGCAAGTTACTGTGCTCTGCTGGCAGCCATATTGGTGCTCAGTGCTGAAACCTTGGCGATCAGCAGTGGCGTGGGTAAAAGATCCCAGACTAGGGGTAGGCAGAAGAGCTACCTTCCTAATGCATCAGCATCTTCTAATTCAGTGGGCAGAACTGTGGGGCTGCCCCACCCATGGGGTGAGGCCTAAGGGTGGCCATACACAGGCCGATTGTAGCTGCCAATATGGGTCCCTTAGACCGATTCAGCAGCTTATCAGCCCGTGTAGGGGCAGGAATGAGGGGCCTGCCCGACCAATATCTGGCCTGAAATTGGCCAGATATCGATCGGGCAGGTTAAAAGATTTAGTCAGATTGGGGACCGCATTGGCTTGTTGATGCGGTCCCCGAACCTATTGCCCCATTGCCGCATAATTCGATCGTTTTAGCCTACATTTTCCCTGATTTTCCCTGATATTGGCCCCCCCGCAGGTGGGGATATCGGGAGAAGATCCGCTCTTGGCGACCTCGATATTCATGTGTATGGGCACCTTTAAGCTGCTGCTGGGGGGACTCAGCCTGAGGGCCAGTTAGGGTGAGATTTGAGGAAAATGCCTGTTTGCATTCCTAGTCATATCTTGAAGTCCAGCTTGAAGCTTATTTAGGGTGGGATTCCTATACCTATAACCTTGTTTTGAGTTAAGGGGTTCTGACCAAAGCTTGGCCCAAGGGAGGCTTATTAAAATTATAAAAGACCATTGTTCAATCCCATTGGATCATAGTTGGTCTTTCTTGACATGCTTTACATCGCTGTGTGTGTGGGGGGATCATTGACCAACCCTGTAGTGCAAGTTGAAGAGCAGATCGGTGCATCGTGTGAGGTGTCGACAGGAACTCAGAGGCGTCTTCATTTTATAGTAGATGGCAGAACCAATAATGGCTCTAAGGAGACCATAAAACAGCCACGGCTGTGGGGCAGTATGTAGCCCTATTGCCCAAATAAAGACCTATTGCCCAAATAAAGACAAAGACATCTTTGTCACTTTTCTCACTGGTTAATTGTTCCTAAATCTTGTTAATTTTCCCCCAAAAAAAGACCATTAGGAAACACATATTTGTGTGAAACGGTCACTATACACAAACAGGCCATTGAGATGGGCCGATACAAAGGGCAGCTATGACTTTAGGCACCAGTGCAAATGTTGTCGCTCACAACTCGGCACAATGAACTCTTTCAGCCCCCCCCCCCCCATCCTTTGTAGTCAGTTGATCAGTGACAATTGTAACACCTCGTTAGACTTCCCGACTACTGTTCCCCCCCCCCCTCTTGTTTAGAATGTAAATTGGGATTAAAGTAAAAGTCTTCCAGGACAATGCGGCAAGGGGTTGATCAAATAAAATTTACGTTTCAGGCCTTTCTAGGATAAAAATAATTCATTGGCTCATTCTAACCTGCCTGATGCCCCAGCTGAGCAACAGTCTGGATCCTGAATGCAGGGGTGATTCAAAGGGGAAGTTCAATAGGATTTCAATTACTTATTTATTGTCACAACAGGAATAATACATTGAGGATGAGACGTCACATGGGACATTTTAGTGGCCACAACCTGCACCACTTGCCTGGACTTACTCCCCCGCCCTATGGTTAGAACATTTCCTGCTATATGCATTTATCATGGTCCCAAATGGGAGCACAAGAGCAGTAAGGGGTGCAAATGAATACCCATTAAGCAGTTCCATCAGGGGTCTGGCTGTGTCTGTAGGGTTTGGTGTTGCCCCAATGTATACAAGGCAACCCTGTCTTTAGGGCTCAGGGAGGTTCCATTGCAACTGCAGGTAGGTTGACTCTGTAGCTCCATTTGGACACAACCATCTGCCCACTGCTGTGAGTCTCCTGTACTATGCATGAGCAAAAAATGGGGGTTCTGGTGGTCTAAGGCTGGCCTTCCATAAGTGGGTGTGTGGGCAACCCATTGGCATGTACATGGGACCAAACCAACAGCCCACTGTATGGATATTACATTTTGCATGGACTAGTGCAGAACTTAAGGTGGCCACCTAAGGGTGGGGGTGATATCGGATGAATCCAGGCTAATTCAGTCGTTTGGCCCTGGGGAACGCCAGTAATAGGCACAGTTAGTTCAGGGACTGAATCAACAAGCCGATTCGGCCCCTGATTCGACTACATTTTTTAACCTGCCCGATCGATATCTGCCCGATTTCAGGCCAGATATCGGTCGGGCAGGCCCGTTGGTAGTGCCCATACACGGGCCGATAAGCTGCCGAATCGGTCTAAGGCTGATGCCACACTTGGCGTAGGGCTGATTTTTCCGGCAAGCGGAAAAACGCTTGCCAAAAATTCAGCCCTACGCCTGCTACTTGTGCCTGCACCCGAATGAATGAGATACGCTCGGGTGCAGGCACATGTAGCCGATATACGCACGAAAACACGAGACTTTGCATTCTCACACGTTTTCGTGCGTATATCGGCTACATGTGCCTGCACCCGAGCGCATCCCATTCATTCGGGTGCAGGCACAAGTAGCAGGCGTAGGGCTGAATTTTCGGCAAGCGTTTTTCCACTTGCCGAAAAAATCAGCCCTACGCCACGTGTGGCATGAGCCTTAAGGTGGCCATACACGGGCCGACTATAGCTGCCGATATCGGTCCCTTGGACCGATTCGGCAGCTAATCGGCCCGTGTATGGGCAGGGCAGAGCGGCCTGGCCGACCGATATCTGGCCTGAAATTGGGCAGATCTCGATTGGCCAGGTTAGAAAATCCGGTCGGATCGGGGACCGCATCGACTCGTTGATGCGGTCCCCGATCCGACTGCCCCATTGCGCCCACATAATCATTATTATTTTTTTTACCTAAATGCTCCCCAATATCGCCCACCCGTAGGTGGGGATATCGGGGGAAGATCCGCTCGCTTGGTGACATCGCCAAGCGAGCGGATCTGCTCGTGTATGGCCACCTTTAGGGACCAATATCGTTAGCTAGAATTGGCCTGTGTATGGGCACCATTCGATGTACACTGCAGACTGCACTGCATTCTGCACAGCCATTCAATTATAAATGTAAATGATTTGCTAATTAGCCCTGCAGGATGTGCAAAGTGAGTGCCAATTCCAGGCTGAATAGGACCGTTCCTGGTACCAAAAAGACAATAAGCAGCGAGTTGATTGCAAATCTGGCCCCGGTGTCTGGAGACCCGAATGGAAGGAATTAAAAATGCAGATTTCTCCCTGTCAGTCGGGCAGCAGACAGAGAATCATTAGGCAGGCAGGCCAGTAGAAGTGGGTCAGCCCCAAGGAGAGAGGTGCAGTTGCACACGTAATTAGCCTACATTTGTACTGCTAGCTCCTCATTAGCCGGGGCCCCTGGGTGAGGCCGAGCCAGGAACGATAGGCCGTAAGATCAATTTATAAAGTAGAGATTGGAACAGGCTGGGGGAATTAACAATGCATAAAAGCCCATTTCATTTAAGTGATCATTACCAGTTCAAAGGCAACTCCGCAGCGTGATTTCTAACGGAATATCGGCGCCGAGCTGCAGTCGGGCCCCGCGCAGAAATTCTGCTGAAAATCAACCTATCAGCAATGGGCTGTCTGAGCCGAATACACTCACATTGCAATGTAGTAGCTGAGGCTGAAATGCAAACTTTCATCAGTTCCATCCTTATTATTATTATTGTTATTATTACTACTCATAAGGCACCATCAGGGTCACTTTAAAGCACGGATGGGCCCAGATATTTTTCCCACCTCACCCCTCTACTAATACATATTGAATTTACATCCTGCATGGCTAATTCATTTACATGCATGCTGCAGACTGAACTGATTTATGTGCAGCCATGCAGCATCTATAGTAATTGCTAACGAGCCATGCAAGATTTAATTTGTGACCAGTATTAAAGGGGGAGGTGGCAACCCTAGATAAAGATACCATTGGTGTATAAATGAGGGCTGAGAAACCCCGAACCTCTCACATCAGCCTGCACTAACAGGCACTATATCAGCTTGTGCACAGGGACATAGAGGATATTAGCAGTCACTGAGGGGTTCTGTGCCCATATAAAGGCACAAGGCTGCAGGCTGAGTTATACAGGGAACTCTGAGTATCACTCATGTATTATAAGGGATAATGTACCCCCTACTGTAAATGATAAGGATATTAGCAGTCACTGAGGGGTTCTGTGCCCATATAAAGGCACAAGGCTGCAGGCTGAGTTATACAGGGAACTCTGAGTATCACTCATGTATTATAAGGGATAATGTACCCCCTACTGTAAATGATAAGGATATTAGCAGTCACTGAGGGGTTCTGTGCCCATATAAAGGCACAAGGCTGCAGGCTGAGTTATACAGGGAACTCTGAGTATCACTCATGTATTATAAGGGATAATGTACCCCCTACTGTAAATGATAAGGATATTAGCAGTCACTGAGGGGCTCTGTGCCCATATAAAGGCACCAGGCTGCAGGCTGAGTACTGAGTACCGGGGTACTGTGGATGAGAATACGACCCCAGTGGATCGCTCAGATGTGAAACTGAGAGGCTTAGGGAACTTTGACACTGCTGTTTAGCGCAGTTTATCTTCCAGGAAATCAAGTAACACCCTCTCAGGAAACAGTTGGGTTGTAAATTCTGAGAAATCTGTATTTATATATTTATATGTGCCTGTATGTTTACATGTTTAGCTATAATAGTGGGTAGGTTGGCTCTATAGGCAGTAGCCCTGGCACCAGGCTCGTGGTTCTGGCCAGTTTGGGCGCCCAAGTTGCGCTCAATAGTAAAAGTAAATGAGGAAATTTACAAAAGTGCCAGAAAGTTGCAGAACTGCCCTAAATCCTACTGACCAATCAGCCGTTATCTCTCATCCATCAACTGCAGTGAGCGGTCTGACAAGCGAGAACTCACTGGTTGCTATGGTTACTAACGTAGAGTTGAATTTATGCCCTTGTTTGGGGGCACACAACTATTTAACCCTTCCATGGCCTTGGATTGGGTTCGGTATTTGGCTTTTACAAAGGATTCAGGGCTCGCCCCAACCCAAAAATAGTGGATTCGGTGCATCCCTAATTGTTACCTACTGTGGCCCTTAACGGGGTGGTTCCCATTATGGTAAGTTATAGAATTCCCTATTTCTAGCAACTTTCCAATTGGCTTTCATTATTTATCGTTTTTAGTTTTTGAATTCTTCACTGCCGCTTTCCAGCTTTCAGAAGGGGGTCACCGACCCCAGCAGCCAAATACAATTGCTCTACGCGGCGACTATTTTATTGCTATTGTCACTATATATTACTTTTATGCAGGCCCTCTACTATTGGTATTCCCATCTGTTGCTTAAATCAATGCCTGGTTGCCAGGGTAAATAAGACCCTAGCAACCAGATAGTTGTCTAAATGCTAAATAACAGAAAAACCATAAAAAAATAAAGACCAATTAGAGCGATAGACCGTCAAATGGTCCCTTAGAGCTGTTGGGAATCCCATTAGCATCCACTTGGTTGCATAGGTAGCTGGGATTTTCCAGTATAATGCACTTATCCCCAGATAGCTTGCCCCCCCCCAGCTCCCAATGCTGATTGTCCTGCAGAAGGTTTGGGCCCCAATCCTATTAGCATTCCTTTAGGGAATCCTCGCTAGTTGCCCGGCAGGAGAGAGCCAGGGGCCCTCATTAATCAGCTCTGTGGGACCAGCAGGGAAGGTCATTTCTTATCTTGTCATCAACTAGAACCCCCTATTTCCCCCCTATTCCCCCCCAGGTTTGCATAGTAAGGATTTGCATTACGCTGAAGGCAAAATATAGGTGATTACTAGAGCAGGTATTGTGCTCTGTGCCCCCCGTCCCCCTTAGGCCTCACTCACTCTATAGACTTTCATATGACGACCCTGAGGTTCATTCGGTTGCACTCGGCAGGGATGGCGCCTTTCACTCAGGTTCTGATTGTCATAATGGTATATTGTGCGTTCAATAGGTCCTGGGTTCAATCCCAACCATGTCACTCCTGTCCCTACATTATTATTATTAACATTTATGTATAAAGCGCCGACATATCCCGCACCGCTGTACAATAAGTGGGTTACATACATTGGACATACAGAGTAACATATAAAGCAATCAATAACCGATACAGGAGGTGAAGAGGGCCCTGCCCAAAAGAGCTTACAATCTACAAGGAGAAAGGGTTGAGACTACATATATTGTGGTGGCATCTTTGGCCTCTCTGTTCCTTCTCTTAGTACACAACCTGGTTTGTGGTAAATTCAACCCAAGTGACTTTGATTGAATTAGATTGCAAGCTTCAGGACAACTGCCATGGGGAGTTTATAGGGAGGGGCTTATTGGCATGGGGAATAGGAGGCAGAACAAGATGGAGGCGGTGGTGCAAACTGGCCATAGTAACACTTTATATCAGTGGGGCCCATTGTCTTTGCATCTTGGTCTGATTGTATATGGATTTGCATATCCTGTTTATTTCCCAGGGTGTCTGGGTGCTCCTGGCCAATAGATTGCAATCAGCTCTCTCCGGCTGATAAGGGCACAAGGGGACTGACGTAGGGGCACTACTGGGACTGTCCCAGGTACAATCTACTGAACGGGGGACTGGAAGGGGAATAGGAGGGGCCTGCATAGAAACATAGACACTAAATAGGAATAATAACACTGTAGCCTCGTTCAGCAGGATTTTTATTGCTGCTGTCTCAGTTTGGGCTCGCTTAACCGAGCCATCACTTAACCCTTGTGGTGCCACAGTACTCAGTGCGGCTCCGCTTGGTGAGATATTCTGGCCAATTACACGCAGTTCCAGAATAATTATTTGAAGGTGAAACTGACTCAAAATGTCCTTATATCCTGGGTTAGATTTAGGGAGATATGGCTGTAGAACAATAGGGCATAGAAACCTATGGGGGAATTTGCAATCATATAGTAACATAGCAGATGAGGTTGAAAAAAGACACACATCAGTCAAGTTCAATCTATTTGCCTGAATGAAATCTGCATAAGGGCTAATTGATCCTGAGGAAGGTGAAACAGAGGAGTGGAACACAGCTGGAGCAGGGGGGGGTGGAACACAGCTGGAGCAGGGCAGTAGGACACAGCTGGAGCAGGGGTGTAGGACACAGCTGGAGAAGGGCAGTAGGACACAGCTGGAGCAGGGGTGTAGGACACAGCTGGAGAAGGGCAGTAGGACACAGCTGGAGCAGGGGGGGTGGAACAGAGCTGGAGCAGGGCAGTAGGACACAGCTGGAGAAGGGCAGTAGGACACAGCTGGAGCAGGGCAATAGGACACAGCTGGAGCAGGGGTGTAGGACACAGCTGGAGAAGGGCAGTAGGACACAGCTGGAGCAGGGCAGTAGGACACAGCTGGAGCAGGGCAGTAGGACACAGCTGGAGCAGGGCAGTAGGACACAGCTGGAGCAGGGCAGTAGGACACAGCTGGAGCAGGGGGGGTGGAACAGAGCTGGAGCAGGGCAGTAGGACACAGCTGGAGCAGGGCAATAGGACACAGCTGGAGCAGGGCAATAGGACACAGCTGGAGAAGGGCAGTAGGACACAGCTGGAGCAGGGCAGTAGGACACAGCTGGAGCAGGGGGGGTGGAACAGAGCTGGAGCAGGGCAGTAGGACACAGCTGGAGCAGGGGGGGTGGAACAGAGCTGGAGCAGGGCAGTAGGACACAGCTGGAGCAGGGGGGGTGGAACACAGCTGGAGCAGGGCAGTAGGACACAGCTGGAGCAGGGGGGTGGAACACAGCTGGAGCAGGGCAGTAGGACACAGCTGGAGCAGGGGAGGTGGAACAGAGCTGGAGCAGGGCAGTAGAGCACAGCTGAAGCGGGGAGGTGGAACACAGCTGGAGCAGGGCAGTAGGACACAGCTGGAGCAGGGCAGTAGAACACAGCTGGAGCAGGGCAGTAGGACACAGCTGGAGCAGGGCAGTAGGACACAGCTGGAGCAGGGCAGTAGGACACAGCTGGAGCAGGGGGGGTGGAACACAGCTGGAGCAGGGCAGTAGAGCACAGCTGGGGGTGGAACACAGCTGGAGCAGGGCAGTAGGACACAGCTGGAGCGGGGGGGGTGGAACACAGCTGGAGCAGGGCAGTAGGACACAACTGGAGCAGGGCAGTAGGACACAGCTGGAGCAGGGGGAGTGGAGCACAGCTGGAGCAGGGCAGTAGGACACAGCTGGAGCAGGGCAGTAGGACACAGCTGGAGCAGGGGGGAGTGGAGCACAGCTGGAGCAGGGCAGTAGGACACAGCTGGAACAGGGCAGTAGGACACAGCTGGAGCAGGGCAATAGGACACAACTGGAATAGGGCAGTAGGACACAGCTGGAGCAGGGCAGTAGGACACAGCTGGAGCAGGGCAATAGGACACAACTGGAACAAGGCAGTAGGACACAGCTGGAGCAGGGCAGTAGAACACAGCTGGAGCAGGGCAGTAGGACACAGCTGGAGCAGGGCAGTAGGACACAGCTGGAGCAGGGCAGTAGGACACAGCTGGAGCAGGGCAGTAGGACACAGCTGGAGCAGGGCAGTAGGACACAGCTGGGGCAGGGCAGTAGAACACAGCTGGAGCAGGGCAGTAGGACACAGCTGGAGCAGGGCAGTAGAACACAGCTGGAGCAGGGCAGTAGGACACAGCTGGAGCAGGGCAGTAGAACACTGCTGGAGAAGGGCAGTAGAACACAGCTGGAACAGGGCAGTAGGACACAGCTGGAGCAGGGGTGTAGGACACAGCTGGAGCAGGGCAGTAGAACACAGCTGGAGCAGGGGGGAGTGGAGCACAGCTGGAGAAGGGCAGTAGGACACAGCTGGGACAGGGCAGTAGGACACAGCTGGGGCAGGGCAGTAGGACACAGCTGGAGCAGGGCAGTAGAACACAGCTGGAGCAGGGCAGTAGGACACAGCTGGAGCAGGGCAGTAGAACACAGCTGGAGCAGGGCAGTAGGACACAGCTGGAGCAGGGCAGTAGGACACAGCTGGAGCAGGGCAGTAGGACACAGCTGGAGCAGGGCAGTAGAACACAGCTGGAGCAGGGGGGAGTGGAGCACAGCTGGGGAGGGCAGGGAGCTGCAGCTGAGGTACAACTGACACTCTCTACCCGTACTGTTCATGCATGCAACAGTACAAATTCTTTCCTGCATCATTGGGTCATTCTCAGAGTAAAACCCTTGAGGGGCCAAATCTGCACTATTTCCTTTCTCTTTCCTTAGAAGCATCAATTCTCACATGAACTCCAGTGCGAGAAGCGTGCGGAGGGTGTAGAAATCTCCAGAGCAGAGGGAGCAGAAGGGAGAAGTGGGCCCCAGAGCAGACACGGCGAGCCTGTGGTTCCGTCTGACCATGGGAGGGGACGGCAGCCTGGGGTTCAGTCTGACCATGGGAGGGGATGGCCGGCGGCCTGGGGTTGGGCCCTGTGCATTCTGGGCCCCTTTGATGAATTAAACAAGTAAATGCAAAGGCCTCATGTGACTGATTTACAGCCTGACGCAGGGAATTCTGGTCTCTCGGTACTGGGCGAATCCACCCTGAACAGGCCCAAACCCATAACTGCTGGGGCCCAGGGAGGGACAGAGGGGAAGCAGCAGGAACCCACACTGCCTGGCAGGGGCGCCATCCCCAACATCTTCTGCAATGGAAGTGGCCTGGGCTAATGGCCTGGGCTAATGGTGCCTCCCCTGGCTCAGCAGCCATAAGGGCTAGTATTTGCACCTACATGGGAAGGGGCCACATGCTGGAGGGGCTCAGCACCCTACTCATTAATTACATGAAATTCAAATTGCCCACCTCATACTGTGGGTGGGGGTGGGGGGGCATAAGTCTAGTGAAGTCATAAAAAATGTCCTCGCCATGCCCACTGTGATTGGCTACAATGTGGCATTTTCACTAGGCTGCTCACCGAGGGCCGATGTGAGGCTATGGCCGTACCTGGCACCGTACCTGGCACCTAGCACCTCCTATTTATAAATAGGAGGACGGCTTAAATAGAAAGATAAGTAATAAAAAACTAAAAATAAAACTGTAGCCTCACATTTCAATAGTTTTTTCACTGCCGGGGTCAGTGACCCCCATTTGAAAGCTGGAAAGAGTCAGAAAAGGAAGGCAAATAACTCAAAAACTATAACAAATAAAAAAAAAAGACCAATTGAAAACTTGGTAAGAATAGACCATTCTATAACCTACTAAAATTAACCCTGAAGGTAAACAACCCCTTTAGGCATGGAGTGTTCTACTATGGTTGCAGCAAGGATGGGAAGGGTCAGCCGACACAGCAGCAGGCATTGCCTTTAGGTAACCCTTACTAGCCACTGTGGAGACAATGGTGATGGCTTTCAGCAAACACTGACATGAAACACACCAGCAATAGACTAGCCCATAACACACAGAAGTATAGTCAGTGGCATAGGAACCCTCCCTCATAGGTGAATGAAGAAAACAGCAGCACTCCGGTTGTTTTGAAAAATGTGAATCTTTACTAAGTGCCAAAGGCAACGTTTCGGGCTTCACTCCAGCCCTTTATCAAGCCTCATAGGTGAGAGACCAGTGGGGGTGGAGTGAAAAGGGAGGGGGGGGGGTTGGGGGTCGCAAGTGGGTGGGTGGATAACTGGGGTGGTGATCAGGAGTGGGCTAATTGCTAAAGGTGCCACTACATCTTGGGCCAGATCTGCTGCCCACACCCAACACCTCAAAATGGTGCTGCCTATCAGGAACTGGCTACATGGTCACATGGTCACACACCAATCCCTGCCTAGGAGGAGTGAGCCAGGAACTGAGGGATGATAGGGCCATGATGGAACAGGGCACACTGGCAGAGGGATTGTGGGTATATAGCTGCTCCCTTTCCATAGGAAATAGGATGAGCCCATGGTATAAATGGGGGAAGGAGAAAAAAAACTGGGGTGAATAAGTGAGTACAAGTCAGGGTGAATGTTCATAACCAGGGGATAAAATCAGAATCAGGGGACCCCCTGGGTGGGCTACTCATTCTGTTTCACTTCCAGGTGTCTCTATAATACTAAACCATACTGTTTAGCAAACTCACAGTATTCTTAATTGTAAGACCCCCAAATGCATGGGAATATCCCACCCCCCACACACACAAATAAGAAGTGGCCCTGTCAATGGGTGGATAAAACCTCTGACCCCCAAGTGAAGGAAACATCCCGGGTCACTGCAGGACTTCCTGGCCGGGCAGATTATTTAGTGACCCAGACAAATGAGGCAGTCAGTGCAATGTAGCCAGGGGCTGGGGCTAAACTTAGCACTGGGAGGATGCACGCACCACGTGTCTGGGGGGGTGTCTGTGTGTAACAAGGTGGGTAATGGGGTAAGGAGCATGAATAAATACACAGCAATATAATAGTGCCCAATGCAAGTATAATATATAGGGGGTATAATAATACTATAATATAATACGGGGGGGCTTCATATACAGTATGGACCAATGAGATGCTGACGGTGTACAGGTTCTATAGTCACGTTTCCTTTCCCCTTAGATCTAGAAAGGGGGTTATTCCTGTGCCATTTCCATATCTGTAGTTGGTCATGTGAGACTGGCACCTACCCTGGCATCGCCCAGATAACCTTAGCAGCAATCACATTCCAAGAAAGACTCATTACCGAGTACAGGTGCCCTTCAATAGAATCTAATCTCGCCCCAGTCCTGGGCTCTACCTGGAAAGGGACCGCTCCCTGTGCCATACAATGATTGGCGCCTGGGACTGTTTGTTGTTATCACCTGATGGCACAGCCACAACTTCCGCCCACTCTGCCTGTTATTGCTTATTAGAAAGCTGTGTGCCATATGTGTCGCAATCTCTTTTACTGCCCCAGTCTGATAAACGGGGAGGTTTAATGACTTTTGAAGCTGGAATTTGATTAAAGGCTTATCAGTTTATTTCTTTTTTATTTCCTCTGCCAAGGACAGAGATTAAGGGCAGCACCGCAGCCTGTTTAACCTGGAGTGCCCGCTTGTGCCCAATGTGCCATACCTACTGGCTGAGACTGGGATTCAAAATAGTCCCTGGCATTTCAAATACACAGAGACCCAAGCAGCCCCCCAATCAGCCCAATAAATAGTGAGTGTCTATGGGACCTTACAGCAGCCCCTCTGGCATTTGCCAAAACCCACAGATTGCCAGTCTGGGCCTGGACTGTCCTGTTCATGTAGAATTGTGCCCTCTCTCCCTACTGGTCCTTAGTATATCTAAGCCAGGCTGTAGAGTGGCCTTAGTGTGACAAACTGCTGTCATATTAAACATTTGTGTATTGTTGTAAGTGACATGTGTGACAAAGGTTCTGACATATTTAACATTGAGTGTTGAGCGGGAACAATAGGCGGAACATAATGTAACCCCTCGGCATCCATGTAGCAACTTTCTATGACTCAACAGAACACCAGATACTTCGGATTCCATTTGCGGTTGTTTATTTAGCAGCAATATCTTCACCACCTTCCAAGCTTTGCTTTCCATAGGGCAAACTCCACTGTTCTTATGCCCACCAGCATAGATCTAGGGCACTAGTCAATTGCACAATGGCTTCCCTGCAGTAGATCCAATGCTGATGGTCTGGATCCGTTGGTGGCACACCATGGCACACCTTGGTAACACCATGGGTCAACATGAGACCACTGTGGTTTTGGCCTGGTTTCCCAGTGGTGATGGGAATAGCTGAGTGTGGTCAGGGTTGGTGCTGCCCAATGGTCTTAGAAGATCACTGGATAGGCCCAGTCTGAGCCAATAGGTATGGCACACTGGGCACAAGTGGGCACTCCAGGTTAAATAGGCTGTGGTGCTCACAGTACTGCCCTTAATCTCTGTTGACACTCAACAGTGATCTTGTAAGACCATTGGCCATCACCAACCCTGACCCCACTCATATACATTCCCATCACCACTGGGAAACCAGGCCAAAACCACAGTGGTCTCATGTTGACCCACTCAAGACAGATGTAAGGGGACATAGGGTCTTGCGTGCAAATTTCAATTTTTGAATGATTTTATGCCTGTTAGTCTCAGCTTTAAAGGGAATGTTGACTAATACAGCGACCCGGAGCCTTAGGACCTGACCTGCAAAGCCCGAAGGTAAAGTATTACATTATTAAAGGAAAGGGCCACATGGGGGTCACTTTACAAAGATAATGAAATGCCGTGGCTAATCGCTCAATGCAAGGCCATTTGATCCTAATGAAGCCTTTGCAACACAAGTCACAAGGGGTCATTTACAAAGACAACAGTGCAAGAGAGCACCCCCTAGTGTCCAATCTGAGAGCACTGCTGTGCGCGTTCTGGCTGGCTGCAATTGGGCTGGATAAAAATCCATTGGGAGATGTAGAGAGTAGTATCAACAGACACAAGCCAGCCCTATCCTTTCACTGTATAGGGCTCCATTACAGTCTGCACCCTAAATGCCTATGCCTTCCACCCATTCCTCTTGTGAATACATGGCTGCCTAACACAGACAGCACTGTATTCATGGGTACAACCACAGGTCTCAGTGCTCCAAACAAAGCACAGTGGCCAATAATGTAGTGTGCAGGGTGCAAAGTGCAAGAACATGGCGGACTGGGCCCATTTTTTGCACTTTGCACCCTGCTTTGCCCCTACCTGTAATACTGACTCATTAACAATGGGACCTCAGTTGTAAATAGGTATAGGACCCATTATCCAGAATGCTCGGGACCAAGGGTATTCCGGATAAGGGGTCTTTCGGTAATTTGGATCTTCATACCTTAAGTCTACTAAGAAATCAATAAAACATCAATTAAACCAAATAGGATTATTTTACATCCAATAAGGATTAATTATATCTTAGTTGGGATCAAGTACAGGTACTGTTTTATTATTACAGAGAAAAGGGAATCATTTAACCATGAAATAAACCCAATAGGGCTGTTCTGCCCCAATAAGGGGTAATTATATCTTAGTTGGGATCAAGTACAGGTACTGTTTTATTATTACAGAGAAAAGGGAATCATTTAACCATTAAATAAACCCAATAGGGCTGTTCTGCCCCCAATAAGGGGTAATTATATCTTAGTTGGGATCAAGTACAGGTACTGTTTTATTATTACAGAGAAAAGGGAATCATTTAACCATGAAATAAACCCAATAGGGCTGTTCTGCCCCAATAAGGGGTAATTATATCTTAGTTGGGATCAAGTACAGGTACTGTTTTATTATTACAGAGAAAAGGGAATCATTTCACCATTAAATAAACCCAATAGGGCTGTTCTGCCCCCAATAAGGGGTAATTATATCTTAGTTGGGATCAAGTACAGGTACTGTTTTATTATTACAGAGAAAAGGGAATCATTTCACCATTAAATAAACCCAATAGGGCTGTTCTGCCCCAATAAGGGGTAATTATATCTTAGTTGAGATCAAATACAGGTACTGTTTTATTATTACAGAGAAAAGGGAATCATTTAACCATGAAATAAACCCAATAGGGCTGTTCTGCCCCCAATAAGGGGTAATTATATCTTAGTTGAGATCAAATACAAAGCACTGTTTTATTTTTACAGAGAAAAAGGAAATCAATTTTAAAAATCTGAATTATTTGATTAAAATGGAGTCTATGGGAGTCAGGCTTTCCGTAATTCGGAGCTTTCTGGATATCGGGTTTCTGGATCCCATACCTGTAGTTGGTGCCCCACCCTAATTTTAGCACCAGCGCAAGGGGTTAAACAGCGAATGAACTACATGACGGTGCAAGAAACGCAGAAGGTACCGACGTGTGGATTTTACTCCAAGCCGCTGCTATTGGCTTGCGCGTCCCTGCAATTGGCTCTCATTTCTCCGCCGCCCAAAACAAAAGCAGTGTTTATTGATTAATAATGATACAAGACAAATAAACAGGGGGAAAACGCACGGGTTAGCAGCTTGTTATCTCTCCGGCAGGATTTATTATTCTACTTGTTAACGGATGACACATCGTCTTGCAGGATAAACAGAATAATGACCCACATTAGCCTAATGTTCTGCTGTGCATTGGTATTCAGCGGCACGATTACAGTGCCATAAAAATAGCTCTGCGGATAAACGGCGCTGCCCCAGACAATACAATTCCCCCCGCCAAGATAATGTCTATCTGATGCACTCATATTAGTCACTTCTTTTCCTTCCCCAATTTAAAGAAGAATCAAAGGATAGAAATTCTGTATTATATACTGTATATATTATATAGTATTATATACTGACCTTACTGTACCAGCCCAGGGGCAGCCCTATAGCAGTAATGATCCAGTTGCCCCCAGCAGCTTCCAATCTTGGATCTTGTTAGGCCATGTTTTGTGTGCCAGCGGCACTGCACGTGCTCAGTGGGCTCTGGGCTGCTGTTGGGAAGCTGAGAATAGGCGGTCATTGGATATAAAATATATTACTATATATGAAAAAAATATATGAAAATTCAGGTATTCATCATTATACTATAGCTCATTAATAGCTCTTAGTACAAGTTGATCCAGGGACTGGTCCGATTGCCATCTTGGAGCCAGGAAGGAATTTTTTCCTTAGAGAGGCTTCAGATGGGGTTTTTTGCCTTCCTCTGGATCAACTGGCAGTTAGGCAGGTTATATATAGGCATTATGGTTGAACGTGATGGGCGTACGTCTTTTTTCAACCTAACTTACTGTGTTACTGTGTTACTACAAGTATGGTAGATAAACTGCCAGCTCACTGGGTCAATTAGTACTAAATCTTTCACAAACCATAATTATATAGACCCATAGAAAGACATACAACCCATTTTTTAAATCCAGCAAAGGATCCCTCCTAGCCATGTGTCTTGGTAGGGAATCTCATATCCTGCCCTTGCTGCCAATAAACCCAGTCTGTGCTGATAGTGGTACCTCCTTTCCTCTTGATGTCCTTATCAACTGTCTCAAAGGGACATTTTAATCATATACTTGCTAACATGCCCCTACACATGAAGCCACCCACAACTATTGGACTGGACCTCCGAGCAGAAAACGTAATGTCTGTGACCCACTCTCAGAACCTATGAGGTGTAAAATATGACATGGGAACTGTCCTACAAGCAGTCCATTTAGGGTGTAAGCCCCACTGGAGATTCCCTGGTAGTCTGGCAGGCCAATAGGACCTTATTATCATCTTGGGTGGAATTGCCTGATCATCTATATGGACCCCCTTGGTTGAGAGTTCAGGTCTAAGAAACCAGAGCTTTCAATTTATTGCATTGCATGGTGCCCCCCAATCTGCTAGTTAGTGAAGCACCACCCTGTTATTATTTATACATGTAGCAGGGCTATGACGGCCCAGACACACATGACTTGCCCTGTGCTATCTAGTAAAACCGCCCTTTTCTGCCATTCCAGGAAGGAGCTCACACGATACATTAGTGTACTGAGTCAGACAGATGGAATTTCAATCAGCGGTACCAATAAAAACAGGTTGCTTTGTGAAATCTAAAGCGGATGGGAGTTTAATGAGATCCTATGTTTTGGCAGCAGCGATAGATGAAAAGGAAGAAACTCTGACGGGATGTTGGAGAGGAACAAGCAAATATTTTGGGTCTGTAAAACCTTCTGTATCGAGGAATAAGCCTCCAATTCTTTTTAAAGAAATGACATTTGATGACCTAATGCCGTTTATTATATGTCCTTCAGTTCTTCTGTAGGAGCTGCCCCCATAACCACAGAACACACTATAACATCAGCGCCCCCAGTGGTCAGAAATAGATGCTGCAGTTCTGTATATATGAAGAATGTGTCAGCCAAACAATAAATATGGCAGCACCCTTAGTGCTTATTAACTTGCTGCCCATAGCAGTGTTACATCCAGCTACAAAACAGTTCTTCTCTTTCATTTGAAATCCTGGCAGGGGAGAAGGGACTAAAACACTGATGTTACAACTTCTCCACAGCTTACAGACACATGCAGGAACTACATAACCCACAATGCATTGCACTGGGATGTTCCTTTCCTTACTGACATCACGTGTGCAGCAGGGAATTGTGGGATTGGGAGGAGGCAGGCTGAGGACAGGCGACTACTGTTACATTTTATTTCATATTGGATACATTTCATATCTCTCCGGAAGCATCAGACTGGAATAATTTGATAGTCGAGACCTTATGCAGTAGATATATTATTGCTCTGCCTGATATTTATTTTTAAAGAGGAGAAAGATTTGATATTTAATTGAAATCTATGTATGTTATTAGATAATAATTGATTTAAAAGGGCTTATTTAATATTGGTAGGTGCACAAAAATAAACATAAAGCACTTGCCCTTTACCCTGGGCCCCTTTTCCTTACAAAGTGGGTACTTGGGCATTATGGGGCAGCTTGTAAGGATTACTGTCCGGCCCAAGTGGCCAACCCAAGCCCGGGGTTTGTTTTTACTTAAGGGCTAAAAGATTGGGGATTTTGCTCGGCACAGGAATTGGCATTGCCCAGTAGGTTTGCTTTTGCCCTATGCTTATGGGGAGCAAAGGGTTATATGTTGGCTAATAAACCAACTAAGTGGCTCCCTAGTGGGGGGTCGGGGGGGCTCTGTTGTTGCTGTTACCAATAACACCGCAGCAGAAGAATGAAAGAACGCCTTTTCCTCCCTGAGCTTTCAGGGGTGAGAATGCGCCTTCAGCACAAGGGCGAAAAATTCTTCTCTGCTTAAAGAGGTATTTGGACCGGCCCACTGTGGGAACATTCTGCTAGCCCATTAAACTGGTTTCATCATCAGTGCCGCCACCCCCACATACACCTGCGGGTTACCAGACCCATCTAACATGATCCCCCACCCTCCCCAACTTTAAACAAATAATAATGGCAGTAAATGGAAAAGAATCTGTAAAGTATTTACAGCGACATTCCAAGCTTGCCCATGGCTCAATAGAACCGGCCCAACGCTAAGTAGGGTTTTGTGCTTTATGTTGTAGGAGTGTTTCACTGAAGGCATCCGGGCAAACTGGTGCTACTCAGCGGCTCGGCCCGTCTGCAGGTTCTGGAGAAAACAGTCCATCCTGGGGGCCCTGCATTGCAGCAGTGCAGAAAAGTGTGGTCCAATGCACTGATGCTTTACTGTATAAATGAGTGACCCTGCCTGCGGCTGTTATTGGGGTACAACTCCCAGAAAATTGTTGGTGTGGGCTTTGAGTTGTAACAGGAACTGAGGGGCTGTGGGCTGGGTCGTCCCACTTTATATAAATAATGGGGGCCCCCTAAATCTGCTTTGTCTCCCTAGGCAGGGCTGTAGTTGTAATACTTCCTGGGTATTGTTGCAATTGGTCTTGATCTAATGGTCTTGATGGTATAGCCCATTTACTATGGAAAAGCACTATGGGGAGCAAGAGGGCATTTCTACCCAAGGTCTGGCTGTGCCAAGGTGCCAGCCCTAGATGTTACTGGGCTCAAATTCAAGTTTAGGGCCCCAAAAACATTGGCCAGTTTCACCAAGATATATTGAAATTACTCACTAATTAGGGCCTCACTGCAGTGTGGGACTGGGGAAAGCCTGAGCAAAGGGTCCCACCACTCTCTCCCCCCCAGCTAAGGGCCCAACCATTCCTGCACATTGCCTGCCCCCCGATGATTATGGCTACCGTCACAGATAATTACCATTAGCAACAGATTATCACTCGCACATTTTGCACCTAGTGCTCCACCAATGCCCCAGCAAAACACCACCAGGTTGGTGGGGCCCAACAGGACCAGCCCTTTGCGTTATCTCTTGGTGCCCTGGTGGGCCAGTCTGACCCTGCTTCATTGGGAACCCCCTGCATGGTCTAATCCTGATATAGTTACACCTCTAGTAGGTGGATTCAATAATTATGACCCCAAAATGCAGGCTCCTATTGTGATTCCCTTTCTTTGTCTGCTTTTTTTTTTTTCTTCCCAGCACTGAAATCACTATCTGGCTGAAAATAAGCTCAGTAAAAACCACAAAACCCCAATGAAAAGTATTTGTAAAATGACTTGGATGCCGCATAGTGACACTCCATGAGTGATCCAGCGGAGTGCTGCTGGCAGGGAAGGGGTTAAGGGCCTTACAGTAAAGCCTAGGGAAAGAGATTAGGAGACTGTAAGTGCTGCTATTTAAAGAGAGCGCGGGGTCAGAGTTCCAGTACTAACGGGCTACGTGCGGAGCATCTCTGGCCGCGCTCGGACATGAGAAAAGGAAGCGTTGGGTTGTGGGCCGCCCCGACTTCCATGCCTTCAACAGATGCTTGTGGGATCAGTGTGGGGAAGTTATAAATGGGGAAGCCTGAGAAGAGCGTGGGAGACAGAGGCCGCTGCGCTGTACTCTAACACCGGCCTCATACAGTCCCTCTGCCCTGGGATTCACTCTCTACCCCGGGACTAAAGGGATTGGCTAATAGACTTCACAGCAGCCTCCCCATTCAAAAAAATGTTGTGCAGTATCCGCATTTTGCATTTTTTTTGCCACTGTGCACAATTTAAAGCAGTTTTTAGTGAAGTGAAATGGGACAGATTCGCTCATCACTAAGGCTAGTAACCCATAGAGAGCTTCAGTAATTAGGCCCTATGGCGGCCATTATATCGCCTTGGCAGGCTACGGACAAGATTTTCATTGCCGGCCCCCGACACCTTTTCAAGACCCTCTGCCGTTTGTGCCTAGGGGCAATTACATCAGAGACTATGTGCCCCCTGAGCAGTAGGAGAGAATTCTACCTCCCCAGAAGCCTCCCCACAATTAAAAGGGGGGCAGAGGGGCATGAAATAGCAATAAATGGGGAGTCCATCTGGGCTGCGGCTGGGGGTGTGTGAGAGCTCATTAAGATGCCATGGGTCACAGTGAGGGTCCTGCTGTAAGTGATTGCTCCCATCTGCTCCCTGTCTGGGCTCCCCGGTGCCACTGAACTTTCAGCTGGGCCTGAGATATTCTCTGCCCCCCCCTGGGAGGTCAAGCTGAGGTGCAATGATTTACGGCCAAATGTGTGACCAAAGCCCACGTACTCCGGCCGGGTCATTCGGTGGCAGCTTTAGAATAGCCGGAATGGGAATGACACATGAAATAACAAGTTAAGGGTCATTGCCTTTAAATAGGCGTGAGATAGGTTTTCCTTAATGGAACCTATTTCCCACTGCCCCGAAAGCACAGGTTAGAATCATTGGGTCTGGCTATTGGCCGGGGGGGCTGCTGGATACCTGTATAACCAAGTTGGGGCTCAGAAAGTAACCCCTGAGGCCAGCATCAGACTGGGGGGGGTCTTGGGCCCATCTTAGCTGCTACCTCAGGCCCCCACAAACCCCCTGGGCCCCCTGCCCCAGTTGCGTAGTGTCAGACAGGGAGCAGGTCTGGGTTGGCAGAACCCATAAGGGCCGAGGCCTACCGGGTTTTTTTCCCAGTGTCCTGATGGCCCAGTCCAAACCTGGGGCAGCCAATGGGAAAGCTCCATTCATGTAGGAATAAATGGGGATCCTATTACTTTTCTGGCGAATAAAGGAGCAACTGATTGGCTAGGAACATAGATTTGGAATGTCTCATTGCAGGTTTGGTAGGGGGAGCACTGCACCTGGTTGCTGGAGAAAGATATCCGGCCCCCCTCCTAATTTTTATTATTATTATTAACATTTATTTATAAAGCGCCAACATACCCCGCAGCGCTGTACAATAAGTGGGTTACATACATTGGACATACAGAGTAACATATAAAGCAACCAATAACCGATACAAGAGGTGAAGAGAGCCCTGCCCAAAAGAGCTTACAATCTACAAGGAGTAACATATAAAGCAATCAATAACCAATACAAGAGGTGAAGAGGGCCCTGCCCTAAAGAGCTTACAATCTACAAAGAGCTTATAGTTTGTTCATATTGTTGACCCCAAAATTAGGGAAAAAGACATGTGGGGTTCAGGCATGAACGTCAGTGGTGGGAAGTTATAATTCTGCTCCGGCTCCAGACAAACATTCAGTTCTGTTATTACTTACAAAATGCTGAATGTGTGGCTAATTTCACAATTTAACATTTGTTGCTTATTCTATAACTATCCAACCAGTATAATAGCATTCCGCTGAAACTGCCTAAATACACTGCTGTCTCACTTAAAGGTTACTAGACGCTGGCCTACTGAGTGTAGCGTTACATATGAAAGAGTTAATGAATTGGTGTTTAAAGGTAATTATTTTCACTAGAATAGAGTAATATCATCTAGTTAAATGTATGAACTGGTGTTACTATAATTTAGAGTAGGGAGTACATTATCCCTTGTGCCTTTATATGGTCACAGAACCCCTCAGTGACTGCTAATATCCTTATCATTTACAGTAGGGGGTACATTATCCCTTATAATACATGAGTGATACTCAGAGTTCCCTGTATAACTCAGCCTGCAGCCTTGTGCCTTTATATGGGCACAGAACCCCTCAGTGACTGCTAATATCCTTATCATTTACAGTAGGGGGTACATTATCCCTTATAATACATGAGTGATACTCAGAGTTCCCTGTATAACTCAGCCTGCAGCCTTGTGCCTTTATATGGGGGGCACAGAACCCCTCAGTGACTGCTAATATCCTTATCATTTACAGTAGGGGGTACATTATCCCTTATAATACATGAGTGATACTCAGAGTTCCCTGTATAACTCAGCCTGCAGCCTTGTGCCTTTATATGGGCACAGAACCCCTCAGTGACTGCTAATATCCTTATCATTTACAGTAGGGGGTACATTATCCCTTATAATACATGAGTGATACTCAGAGTTCCCTGTAAAACTCAGCCTGCAGCCTTGTGCCTTTATATGGGGGGCACAGAACCCCTCAGTGACTGCTAATATCCTTATCATTTACAGTAGGGGGTACATTATCCCTTATAATACATGAGTGATACTCAGAGTTCCCTGTATAACTCAGCCTGCAGCCTTGTGCCTTTATATGGTCACAGAACCCCTCAGTGACTGCTAATATCCTTATCATTTACAGTAGGGGGTACATTATCCCTTATAATACATGAGTGATACTCAGAGTTCCCTGTATAACGCAGCCTGCAGCCTTGTGCCTTTATATGGGCACAGAACCCCTCAGTGACTGCTAATATCCTTATCATTTACAGTAGGGGGTACATTATCCCTTATAATACATGAGTGATACTCAGAGTTCCCTGTATAACTCAGCCTGCAGCCTTGTGCCTTTATATGGGCACAGAACCCCTCAGTGACTGCTAATATCCTTATCATTTACAGTAGGGGGTACATTATCCCTTATAATACATGAGTGATACTCAGAGTTCCCTGTATAACTCAGCCTGCAGCCTTGTGCCTTTATATGGGCACAGAACCCCTCAGTGACTGCTAATATCCTTATCATTTACAGTAGGGGGTACATTATCCCTGTATATATATATATGTGTGTATACCCCGGAAGTGCCTTTCGTGGGGAGAAAGAATTTGAACTTTCCAGCTCAGTATGAAATCATTGTAGAACAATCCCTTTGCTCTTGTGTGTGTCCCATTATAGGGGCAAATCAGCTGGTGCAGACCTGTCAGGCCCGGGGGCACAAATGCCATATTTGCATATAATCTCCCAGAGTTCCTTGCTGCAGGTCGAGACTCTATTCTCAGCGAGAAGAAAAGCTGGTTTCTGGCTATGCAAATTCTTTCTTCTTTTGACAAAAATGTTTTTCTTATATAACTGGAAGCTGAGCTCCGTCTTTCACCTTCTCCCCCACCCCCCCCCCCACCTAAATAGTTGTTGTTCTGACTCCACAGCAATTCCTTTTAAAGAAAGTGACAAGTGACAGACTTGCCTTTGAGATAAAGGTACAGTGCAGCTGTTCCCAAATTCCTCCCTATGTTGTTTTGTCGATCAGCTGAGGATATCCTTACTAACTCTCAGGCGGGGGCAGTCAGACATGTTTGCTTTGGGTTTCCACATAATCTCCCCGAGTCAGGAAGGTCAGTAGAGCGAATCTACCGAGTCCTTCTGACCCCGGGGCTATGACCAGAGTCATGGTGAATTCTGCCTGCTGGAACACTTGCCCATGTCATTCAACAACTGGGCCGCTGTAGGCTAATGGCACACTGGTCAGTGTTGGGCGGCCAAAAATCATGCCACCATTGCCTTTTACTAATATGGCCTTCAATACAGTTGGGGAGATAATTAATGGGCACCTTTTGACCATACTAAGTGGCATCTGCCTGCGTGGCCAAAGGGCCGGGGTCCATCAATTTACTTATAATCAAGCACCACCCAATCAGAATGCTGAGAGATCAGATCACATCCTGCTTTAGCCAATGTGGCTAATAGGAATTTATCTTTCGATCAAGATCATTGACATGTTGGAGATGCCATACTGCTACCATGAAATGAGGCATTTGCCCATATCAGGCACGGGCAACAGGGGGCTCTCCAAATACTGAGCTATATCCATCATCATTTATCCATGACATTCTAACCAACAAGGGTCTTATAGTTAATACATAGATGTGGGGGGCAGAATTAAACAGGAGCATTAGAGGGCCCTGCTCACATGAGCTTACAATCTATAGTGGCACAAAGGACACATGAGGTTATTGAAAAGGACTGGAGAGGATGCAGTATGGTGATGGTGTTGAACTTACACTCACAGGTCCCCCTAATGGCCTTTAGCAAGATGATGGGAAGAGAAGGGCCTGTAACCAGGTGAATAGTAACGGATAATTGTACTTTGACCAATAGCATTGTGTATTTTGGCCGCCCCAGATACTGGAAGGTGTTCTTAATAATAATGACTAATCAACCTGTAGGCCAATCAGATCCATGCAGCTTGCCCAGGTAAACAACAGTCAAACTGAACTTACCCTTTCCCCCTCCCTGTTCTGCCCCTCCTTATTCACCCTCACTGATTGGGGGGGTTATTAAGTGACAGATGGCAAAGTCATCCTGAGGCCGAATGCCCCATGTATCATGTAAAATTGCCCATAGCAAATGTAATACGGACTTTAGATTGTAAGCTCACTGGGGCAGGGGATTATTTAAGATCTCTAAGAATTCTGTTGGCACTGTATCATTATTATTATGTATATAGCGCCATCAATTTACTCAGCGCTTTACAGAATAGAGGGGTACAAAAGACAGAACAGGTAACATGTACATATAAACAATTCACAAAAATGGTTTGTAGTTACATTGGATGAGGATCGGAGGCACTAGGGGGAGGGCCCTGCTCGCAAGAGCTTACATTCTATCAATAAAGAGTAATGATAAATGTTGAACTTGACAGATGCCCCCTGCCTGGCGCCCCGCGGGAAACTCCTTCTTTGCCCCACCCCTCCTTACGCCGCGTGCATTGTTGTGCTCCATTGTCCCAGCACGTGAGCGGTTTGTAGATAAATTCCACTTATCACTGCGCCGCCTCCTGATTGGGCGAGGCAAATGCCCAAGTCATCCCCGGATTGTGTGAATGGAGGTTGCGCAAGCAGTAAACACGGGCACATTGGCTGCTGTCAGCAATCACGGTGGCACCTAATAGTAATCTGCCCCCTGCATAAAGGGCTGTTACTGGAAGATCCCGTCCGATTCAGAGTAGTAAATGAGCCCCCGGCCCATGGATTGAGCAATAGAGCCAGACACAGGCATCTAGTATCAGGCAGATAAGCAGTTCAAAGAGCCAAGGTACAGCTGCCTGATACACCCCTGCCTTATCTCTGTAATGACAGCCCAGCGTCCCCTTATTGCTCCTTTCTGCTGCTTCCAACATTTCTCTCCCTAGTCTGTACTGTATCATAAACCCAGAGCCGGCCATTCAAACGTGGCCAAAGTGCACTCCAATTATTATCCAAAATATCCACTTTGTGCTGCATGGGGGCCGCAATTAACCCTTACTGCTGGCATCTGCTTGGAATAGAGATAAAACTATATCAGCAAAGATATTCCCCCTGTACTAAGCACAATTCAGCAGGAACAGCCCCCTAAGTTTGCTCATAGCCTGTACAGAGAGATACCATAAAACTATGGCAGCATAGGGATTTCCCTGTACTAAGCACAATTCAGCAGGAACAGCCCCCTAAGTTTGCCCATAGCCTGTACAGAGAGATACCGTAAAACTTTCGCACCATAGGTATTCCCCTGTACTAAGCACAATTCAGCAGGAACAGCCCCCTAAGTTTGCTCATAGCCTTTACAGAGAGATACCATAAAACTATGGCACATAGGGATTCCCCTGTACTAAGCATAATTCAGCAGGAACAGCCCCCTAAGTTTGCTCATAGCCTGTACAGAGAGATACCATAAAACTATGGCAGCATAGGGATTCCACTATACTAAGCACAATTCAGCAGGAACAGCCCCCTAGGTTTGATCATAGCCTGTACAGAGAGATACCATAAAACTATGGCAGCATAGGGATTCCACTATACTAAGCACAATTCAGCAGGAACAGCCCCCTAGGTTTGATCATAGCCTGTACAGAGAGATACCATAAAACTATGGCAGCATAGGGATTCCACTATACTAAGCACAATTCAGCAGGAACAGCCCCCTAAGTTTGCTCATAGCCTGTACAGAGAGATACCATAAAACTATGGCACATAGGGATTCCCCTGTACTAAGCACAATTCAGCAGGAACAGCCCCCTAAGTTTGCTCATAGCCTGTACAGAGAGATACCATAAAACTATGGCAGCATAGGGATTTCCCTGTACTAAGCACAATTCAGCAGGAACAGCCCCCTAAGTTTGCTCATAGCCTGTACAGAGAGATACCATAAAACTATGGCAGCATAGGGATTCCACTATACTAAGCACAATTCAGCAGGAACAGCCCCCTAAGTTTGCTCATAGCCTGTACAGAGAGATACCATAAAACTATGGCACATAGGGATTCCCCTGTACTAAGCACAATTCAGCAGGAACAGCCCCCTAAGTTTGCTCATAGCCTGTACAGAGAGATACCATAAAACTATGGCACATAGGGATTCCCCTGTACTAAGCACAATTCAGCAGGAACAGCCCCCTAAGTTTGCTCATAGCCTGTACAGAGAGATACCATAAAACTATGGCACATAGGGATTCCCCTGTACTAAGCACAATTCAGCAGGAACAGCCCCCTAAGTTTGCTCATAGCCTGTACAGAGAGATACCATAAAACTATGGCAGCATAGGGATTCCCCTGTACGAAGCACAATTCAGCAGCAAACAATACAAGGGTAAATGACCCATAAAGTCATTTTGTCAAATTGTATTACAATTGGATTTGTTTGCTCTGAAATATCATAACAATAAATCCCACAGCAGATAATGACCTATTGATAATGTAATGGGAAAGGAGAGGTTTTGTTAATATTATGTTTGTTTGCCTTTCATGTCAGGTTCCATCAGATGCATTTGCTTGATGTAATTTGTTCTGTTTCCATGAAATGGGCATGCACAGTGTTCCTATTTGTATAATGATAGCCACCCGCAACTGCTGGAATAGGAAAAACCAACAGCTCCTTTGTTCTTACCTTGATGTTTTACTATTTATACCAGAGCACAATGTGTGCCAGCGAATCTCTTTTATTCCTCTGAACTGCACCTTAAATAAACACAACTTCAACTAGAAATGTAGCTCTGGCTTCCATACAGCACTAGGTTTGTACTCCCAGAACTGCGCTACAGCTTCTATACACAGTAACAAGTCTTACTAAGGTATTTACTCCAATAACATCTCCTCAGCTACACTTTATTGGGGAGAAGGTTCTGCATCTTGTGCTTTATCTGTTCTACCACAGCCCCAGTCCCTTCCCAGAGGCTATTATCCCCCCACTGCTACTATAGGCACCATCTCTCCCTACTATACCTGCTATCCCACAGCCCCAGTCCCTTCCCAGAGGCTATTATCCCCCCACTGCTACTATAGGCACCATCTCTCCCTACTATACCTGCTATCCCACAGCCCCAGTCCCTTCCCAGAGGCTATTATCCCCCCACTGCTACTATAGGCACCATCTCTCCCTACTATACCAGCTATCCCACAGCCCCAGTCCCTTCCCAGAGGCTATTATCCCCCCACTGCTACTATAGGCACCATCTCTCCCTACTATACCTGCTATCCCACAGCCCCAGTCCCTTCCCAGAAGCTATTATCCCCCCACTGCTACTATAGGCACCATCTCTCCCTACTATACCTGCTATCCCACAGCCCCAGTCCCTTCCCAGAGGCTATTATCCCCCCACTGCTACTATAGGCACCATCAATCCATGCAAAATCAAAACTTTCCTTATCTTCTTGCCAAGCCAACTTTTTAGTTTTATTATCTGTCCCTGCTCTATAATTCCACTGAGATGCTCTCATTGGCTGTTTGCCCCTGCCCCTTGCCAGCTGGCATCCCTGTCTTTTGACTAATCAGCATAGTAAAAGAGAACTGGAACTGAATTCCTTGTACTGTTTAGAATTGTGAGGGACAGAAGAGAGGGCACGGCGACCAATGTGCATGGACTGGTACACAACCGAGGGGAAAGGCCGATAACATTAAAGGTACTTAGTTATCTAGGTCTCACATTAGTAACTCATCATCTACTCACCTCTGCCTCTGTGTGTTCTACTACTGAGCTGCAAATGCTTCATTGACTGGAAGAACAGTACCCAGTAGGGTTATGGTAAAGTGAACTCAGATGGTCAGATAACATCAGGCTCTGACTGGGGGCTTCCATAGACCAGGGGCCCCCAACCTTTCTTACTCGTGAGTCAAAGTCAAATATAAAAAGACTTGGGGAGCAACACAAGCACCATAAAAGTTCATGGATGAGCCAAATAAGGGCTGTGATTGGCTATTAGGCAGCCTCTATGCACCCTATCAGCTTACAGGGGCTTTATTTGGTAGGAAATCTTGTTTTTATTCAACCAAAACTTGCCCCCAAGTCAGGAATTCAAAAATAACTCCCTGGTTTGGGGGCACTGAGAGCAACACCCAAGGGGTTGGGGAGTAACGTGTTGCCCCCGAGCCACTGATTTGGGATCACTACTTACCTAGCCAGCAAGCTTGAGCATACATAGACAGTCAAAGGCTATTGTGGTGCAAAGACCAACAACTAAAGGACCATCACTTGAACATTAAGTAAAGATAAGTTCAGCTTTGTAAAGTGTTATCTGCCCCATTGCCCCTCGCCACTAAAGACAGCCATGTATGTTTGGGGGACATTAGGATACACCTTTACACTAACTAGTCCTGATCTAATTTCAGCACTTTTGGTCCTGAGTCACATTGAATACTTTCCCTGTCCTCTTATGTCTCACTGGGTGGGTGGCCGGAATTGCAGGGTTTTGATAGAATTCAGATAAGCGAATTGTCTCTTGTGTAACCCAGCCTTGGTGGAATTTGCCCAAACAAAGACAGAGGAATGTGAACACAGGTTATCATTGATTTATGGGTCAATTCCAATTGATCATTTAGTTTAATCAGCCTGATGCCCCCTATAAACAGGATATCTTGTGTGTGTAACGCAGGCCAGATCTTTAGACAGTGCTGTGTAATTCAAACAACTGAAAACAAGAACACCCACATTTGTAGGAGCAAAATGCCATATTTATAAGATGGGTTTGCAATTATTTGACATTTTATAATATATAAACAGTAGGGGGTACATTATCCCTTATAACACATGAGTGATACTCAGAGTTCCCTGTATAACTCAGCCTGCAGCCTTGTGCCTTTATATGGGCACAGAACCCCTCAGTGACTGCTAATATCCTTATCATTTACAGTAGGGGGTACATTATCCCTTATAATACATGAGTGATACTCAGAGTTCCCTGTGTAACTCAGCCTGCAGCCTTGTGCCTTTATATGGGCACAGAACCCCTCAGTGACTGCTAATATCCTTATCATTTACAGTAGGGGGTACATTATCCCTTATAATACATGAGTGATACTCAGAGTTCCCTGTATAACTCAGCCTGCAGCCTTGTGCCTTTATATGGGCACAGAACCCCTCAGTGACTGCTAATATCCTTATCATTTACAGTAGGGGGTACATTATCCCTTATAATACATGAGTGATACTCAGAGTTCCCTGTATAACTCAGCCTGCAGCCTTGTGCCTTTATATGGGCACAGAACCCCTCAGTGACTGCTAATATCCTTATCATTTACAGTAGGGGGTACATTATCCCTTATAATACATGAGTGATACTCAGAGTTCCCTGTATAACTCAGCCTGCAGCCTTGTGCCTTTATATGGGCACAGAACCCCTCAGTGACTGCTAATATCCTTATCATTTACAGTAGGGGTACATTATCCCTTATAATACATGAGTGATACTCAGAGTTCCCTGTATAACTCAGCCTGCAGCCTTGTGCCTTTATATGGGCACAGAACCCCTCAGTGACTGCTAATATCCTTATCATTTACAGTAGGGGGTACATTATCCCTTATAATACATGAGTGATACTCAGAGTTCCCTGTATAACTCAGCCTGCAGCCTTGTGCCTTTATATGGGCACAGAACCCCTCAGTGACTGCTAATATCCTTATCATTTACAGTAGGGGGTACATTATCCCTTATAATACATGAGTGATACTCAGAGTTCCCTGTATAACTCAGCCTGCAGCCTTGTGCCTTTATATGGGCACAGAACCCCTCAGTGACTGCTAATATCCTTATCATTTACAGTAGGGGGTACATTATCCCTTATAATACATGAGTGATACTCAGAGTTCCCTGTATAACTCAGCCTGCAGCCTTGTGCCTTTATATGGGCACAGAACCCCTCAGTGACTGCTAATATCCTTATCATTTACAGTAGGGGTACATTATCCCTTATAATACATGAGTGATACTCAGAGTTCCCTGTATAACTCAGCCTGCAGCCTTGTGCCTTTATATGGGCACAGAACCCCTCAGTGACTGCTAATATCCTTATCATTTACAGTAGGGGGTACATTATCCCTTATAATACATGAGTGATACTCAGAGTTCCCTGTATAACTCAGCCTGCAGCCTTGTGCCTTTATATGGGCACAGAAACTTAAATCTACCTCTATAGTAAATGTTACTTGGGAGTTTCATGACCTATGTAAAAGCACCTGGTCCTGTGACATTGTGTCTTTTTATTGTGCTCACAATATCCTATGTTTATGTAATACAATAAGGGCACATTATATATAAAGAGAGTGGCATCTGTCTGAATGTTTGGGGTTATATTCATATGAGTGGAAATTTCATTAAAGAAAATGCCCTTCAGTGGCCAAATTAACAGGGGAAATTATGGTAGTAGTAATAATAATAACAATTATATGAAGTATTATTATTAATATTTCTTTGCTAGAAGCATGTAATGAATATTTAATCCAAGCACAAGGTTTCTAGGGGCTAGAATTGCACCAGCAAGTGAAAATGCTTTGATGCCATTAACAATATTCTCTAAAATATCCCAATTTACTTGCACGTCCTTCTGAAGTAATTCTATGATCATTTCAGCTTTAGAAAATTCTGCAGCTTTTTAGATGATGGAAATTTCTTTGAAAGCGACTTTGTCCGTGGCTCTCCGACCCACATTATAGAAATGAATTTTGTTATTGTTGGGTTAGCCCAAGAGTAGGGTTGCCACCGGGCCGGTCAGAATGTTGCTTGATGCCAATGGTATTAATGGGGCATAAAAAGATAAAAGTATAGGCAGGCCGGTTATTTCTCTAGAAAAGTTGGAACCCTACCCAGTAGCCCTGATGGGGCTTTGTTTAGAGAAGTGATAAAAGATGGCAGAATCCACTTTGCCACTCTGCCACTGTGCAGAGCGATTTGACAAAATTGGAAAACTGGGCAGCAAACTGGAAAATGAGGTTCAATGTGGACAAGTGCAAAGTTATGCACTTTGGTAGAAATAATATAAACACGAACTATCTACTGAATGTACAGAGACTGCAACTAAACTGGTAAAGGGGATGGAAGGGTTAAACTATGAGGTGAGACTGTCAGGGTTGAGGTTGTTTTCTCTGGAAAAGAGGCGCTTGCGAGGGGACATGATTACTCTGTACAAGTACATTAGAGGGGATTATAGGCAGTTGGGGGATGTTCTTTTTTCCCATAAAAACAATCAACGCACCAAAGGCCCCCCCTTTAGATTAGTGGAACGGAGCTTCCATTTGAAGCAGCGTAGGGGGTTCCTCACGGTGAGGGCAGTGAGGGGGTTGGGGAATGCCCTGCCTGGGGATGTTGGGTAGGGGGTTCCTCACGGTGAGGGCAGTGAGGGGGTTGGGGAATGCCCTGCCGGGGGATGTTGGGTAGGGGGTTCCTCACGGTGAGGGCAGTGAGGTTGGGGAATGCCCTGCCGGGGGATGTTGGGTAGGGGGTTCCTCACGGTGAGGGCAGTGAGGGGGTTGGGGAATGCCCTGCCAGGGGATGTTGGGTAGGGGGTTCCTCACGGTGAGGGCAGTGAGGTTGGGGAATGCCCTGCCGGGGGATGTTGGGTAGGGGGTTCCTCACGGTGAGGGCAGTGAGGGGGTTGGGGAATGCCCTGCCGGGGGATGTTGGGTAGGGGGTTCCTCACGGTGAGGGCAGTGAGGGGGTTGGGGAATGCCCTGCCGGGGGATGTTGGGTAGGGGGTTCCTCACGGAGAGGGTAATTGCAGATTCTGTTAGTGCCTATAAGAGGGGCCTGGATGAGTTCTGGAACAAGCAGAATATCCAAGGCTATTGTGATACTAATTTCTACAGTCATTATTAGTGTTTGTATATATAGTTTATGTATGTGAGTCGATAAATAGGTAAGTATAGGTTGTGTGTGCTGGGTTTACTTGGAACGGTTGAACTTGATGGACTCTGGTCTTTTTTCAACCCTGTATAACTATGTAACTATGAATAAAGGACTTCTCTTCAGAATTAAATATGTTTGGGTTCATTTATGTAAGGTAGGTACAAGTATGAGGGTTTTCTACCATTTGTGCCAACTACCAATGCTGTGCAGATGTGCCCTGCCCTGTGCCTTTGTTAGAGAATCTGGCACATAGCGCAGAGCACAGCACCCTTGGGCAAAAGGAAACCCTGTACTTAATGGCTTCCTTCTAGATCATTAGAGACAGCAGCTGCTAAACTCATTTCTCTTTGTACCCTTTCATTTATATTTATCTGATCCTCTCATCTTTGGTGTTTATAATTAGCATGCATTATTATTCATTGTGCTTGTCCGGTTCTTCAACCACAAAGAGGACATCCGCCTTTCTGCTGCTGAACATGACTAATGCCGAGGCAGCACCTTCTGGCAATTATTCTGGCGCAATGATTTTTTTGGGGAAAATACTCGCCTGAAAAGAGAAATGTCTCAAAATATTTGTACTGAAATATGGTCATGTGATTAGTTCCTTTACCAGCTAGAAAGCTCTGAGGATGTGGTAGAAGGTCATGGAGACCTGCTGTAGGAATAGAGCATTAATGGGGGTAGAAGGATAAAGTAAGAAGGACTCCACCAAGGAAAGAAACACTAGACAACTGAAAACCAACCAAATATGCTTCCCAGGCTGTTCGATGATATTATATGATGATATTAAGGGGCATTTTTATTATAGTGTGTAAGCTAAGATCACCGGCGATGTTGCCCTTAGCAACCAATCATATTCTTGATCTTGTTGTATAACTTGTAGGTGACCGTCCAAATCCAATTGGTGATTGGTGGCTATGGGCAACTTGACCGGTGATGTTGGCTTACACACTACAATAAATATGCCCCTAAGAGGCAAAGTATTTCAGGTTAAAGATAAGTCTACTCCCTTCTTCTATAGCACATAGGTTGTCCTTCTTGTTGTGTCAGACAAAAGGTAAGTTAATTCCAGTTGAAAGTGGGACTGGAGTGAAACATTCTTCTCTGGGTCCCAGTCTACAGGAACGTAGAGGAATGTTCCACGAATGATGCTCGCTCTCTGCTGCCCCAACCATTAAGCCCCTGACTTCACTTGATGTTGCCCCCCCCCCTCCAATTCTCTTGTTTTCTTTATCCTTGAGTGGGAAATTTCTTAAAATGCAGCAAACTGGGTCACAACCTATACACGCTATAATGGTAAAGTGGTTTAGGGTGACCTCGTTTCCCACTCCTAGAATGTAAACTAAAAATAACATCGTAGCTAGGAAGTCACAAAACCTTCAAAGAAGAGAGGAACAGGTGGGTGGGAAATTGAGTTCCAACCTTATTTGATGTTGGTTATTCCGTTGCAGTAGGTTTGGTAGAGATGTTAGCAACATCATGTTGGCCAAATTAATCTGGCTTGCCAACAGTTTTAGAGAGTTGCCCAAGTGTAAATGAACCTTTGGAACAGACTGGTAGAGTGTAGTGCCTATGAGGACCGCGTTGGAGTTCAGAGTTGCATGTTACTAAAGGAATGCTTAGAGATGTATAAAAACTGAGATTCTATTTCTGAGATTATAACTACTTATTGATTTTTTCTTTGGGATTGAGCTACAGGACTCTTTTTTTGTTGGTCTGGTAGCCTCCAATTGGTAGGACTCCAAATGCCCCTTTTCGGTGTAGTCCAATCGGTGTAGTCCTCAAACCTTCCATGTGAAACACTGTGCTAGAGAGCACAAGCAACCCATTCTCTATCCCAGTGTTCCCCAACCAGTGGCTCGGGGGCAACATGTTGCTCACCAACCCCTTGGATTTTGCTTCCCGTAGCTGCAAGGAAGGTGCTCATTATTCTTTTCTGTTATGGAGGCAAATTTTGGTTGCATAAAAACACAGTATAATGCCAAACCAAGCCTTCTATAGACTGCCAATCTACATAGGGGCTATTAAGTAGCCAATAGATCTTCTTGGCACCCCCAGGAACCTTTTTTCATGCTTGTGTTGCTCTCCAACACTTTTTCCATTTAAATGTGGCTCACGGGAATAAAAGGTTGGGGATCCATGCTCTATCCTATACCTCAAGTTTGTCTCATGTTTGCCTAGGCACCACTGACTTGCTATTGCATGTGTAGCCGATCTGAAGTCTTGGTGCATGTCCTGCAAAGAAGGTCGAGGACTTGTTGGTGCCAATGAAGTTGTGGTACCCTAATCTCCAACTCTTTCTAATCTTTACAACAGTGACTCAATGAATTAAGTTAGAGAGAGTCATTGATCTGATTAAGATTATAATGATCTTAAATGCTGCCCTATAGTCTTGCCTTTTGCACTTTTCTAAATTGCATGAATCATACATGGGCCAATTGTAGCTGCCGATGTCGGTCGTTTGGACCGATTCAGCAGCTTATCGGCCCATGTAGGGGCAGATATCGATCGGGCAGGTTAAAAGATTCAGTCGGATCGGGGACTGCATCGGCTCATTGATACGGTCCCCGAACTGACTGCCCCATTGCCGCCATTATAATTCGATCGTTTGGCCCTAATTAGCCTACACATTCCCCGATATCGCCCACCCATAGGTGGGGATATCGGGTGAAGATCCGTTCGCGAATCTTCACATGTATGGGGACCTTTAGCCTCCAGGAATGCATGGACGTTGATCAAGAAATACAGTCCCCCTTATGGGTGGGCTGCATGTTAATGGGTTATATTATTTAATGTAGTTTAAACCCAATGATGTTGTGGCTCCTTGACTTTGTTTTGTAATGTCTTAAACATAATAAGCTTTTTCTTTAATGAAGATTAGGAGAAGCAGGCAAAAAAAAAAGAGGAAGGAAGAATAGAGACAAATTTCTTGTCAATGGCAGTTCTGGGACTTGACCGAAAGTTCATTGAGAAATGCGCTGTGTTCATTCAGCAACCACGGGCTCCATCAATAACTGCTGATTATACAAATGTATGGCCTGATTGCTTTGTCTTTGGGAAGTTAGAGCAGTTCCGGCACATTGGAATAAAGGAGAACCTCTGCTCATTTGTATACAAAGCAGCATCATTCTGAGAATACCCTATAGACTAAAGCCAATGGGATCTGAAGCACATTCAGGCAGATAGAACCCCAACTACAGACTGGTTTTGTGCTTTTCGGGGCATCTCAGTTTTCTGATCAGAGTTAGCGAAGCCAAATAAAGTTGTTCCCTCATTTCTATGCACAAATCTTGTAAGTTTAACTGAAACTCGATTTTTAAGCCCAATAGGTGCCTCTATAAGCAAGGGTTGCTATTGGCATCTATTGAAGAGAAAGGTTTGGGTGGGACAAGTTCTTTTGAGGATCGCAGGTAGCAGGACCGTATTCTGAAGACCCATTGGTTGGGAAATTGTTTACCAATGCCCTAATAATGTAAGGAAGATCATTAGGCACAAAGACATAAGGTTAAATGCTGAATAATTACCTGCAATTGAATTGAGTCTCAGTTACAAATCTCCTCCACATACTCATAACTGCATTAATATCAGTTAAATTCAAGATTCAGGATGTGGAGATATTATTCCCTTCAACCATTTCACTAAGGGTCCACCCATTCTTTTTTGTAAACCAGAACAAAGTAGACAAGCAGACCCTTTAGAAGCACCACCGAGGTCCAGAAGCTTCTTTGCTTGTCCTAGAGTGGGAGGCCCTACCCTAGTCTGAGCCCTACCATGGGTTGCTGTTTCTAGTTCTACAACTCGTCTGTCTGCACCTCTGTGGCTTGTGATTAAGCCTATTTAGTCTGCACTCAGCATCCTCCTATCAAGTTTCTGTGTGTATTTTCTTTCCCCTCAGGCCGCCCAGCTATCACTTCTCTCCTCAGCACCACAGGGGATCCTGCCTCTCTGTAGCACCTGGTAGAGGAAGAAGGTTTTAACTGCCTTCTGTCTTGCTTTCTGGCCTTGCCAACACTTCAGTTGAATCTCTCCTTTCTGATGTCTGAATTATACATAAATACATTTGTAAAGTGCGTTGTGAAGGCAGATATTACAATTTGGTGTAATAATAGGAAATGGAGATTTGAGTTGGCAAAGTGCTATGATTAGTATAAAGAAGTGGCTGAACATCCTCTTTACCCTAGTTGTAAAGACTGAACTTAGTCAGCAATGAATAGGAAATGTCATTTATTACACAATGCACGGACAATGATTGTCAAATCTAACTCATTGCCCTAAAGCAGTAGGGTACAAATAGTATTTATCCTCAGCAGGCTGCAATATTGTATCATTCTCCAAACAGGTTGTCTCCAGAGATCTTAGCTCTACATCTGTACAAATTGTGCTACTGGCATTATACTGATGGGTGATGGGTGGTAGCATTGGACAAGAGAATTAGGTGATGCTGGGTTTTGTAGCTCTAGCTGTCCAACAGGGGGAAATCTAGCTTATGTAGTATGCTCTTATTCTAAAGGGCAACCATGCCTAAGCCAACTTTCATTTTACTAAATAATTCTGCCGTAATGGCCAGTTGGTTGTACATTGTCCCATTTGGCTATCCACACAATGCCAGTTGAGGAAAAGATTTTCTTGTAGATTGTAAGCTCTTTTGGGCAGGGCTCTCTTCACTTCCTGTATCGGTTATTGGTTGCTTTATATGTTACTCTGTATGTCCAATGTATAAGCCCACTTATTGTACAGCGCTGCAGGATATGTTGGCGTTTTATTTGTAGAGTGTAAGCTCTTTTGGGCAGGGCTCTCTTCACCTCTTGTATCGGTTACTGGTTGCTTTATATGTTACTCTGTATGTCCAGTGTATGTAACCCACTTATTGTACAGCGCTGCGGGATATGTTGGCACTTTATAAATAAATGTTAATAATAATAATAATAATACTGCAGTCAGGATGCCCTGTTGGAAATGCCTCTGAGATGGTCAAATTGGCAGAATGACCCAACCTATGTATGTATGGAATCCTTTATGCATAAGACCGGCTCCTCACCCCCAGCTGAGCCCAAAGGATATTACCATTTGCCATATCTGGCTTGTGTTAAGCAAATATACAATAGGAAACTGAGAATGCAGGGGGGGGGGGTTAATACAAGGCCTCCTTAATAAATGTCCTGCTCTGTACTGAGTTGCTTGTTCCTTCATGCAGTTATGAACTCTAGCCCTTATAGGAGCAGGTTAGGTTTACTGTAGTCATTTGGTAAAAAAATATTCATAGCCTCGGGGCTGTAAACAAGCAGATCTTCCTAAACTTTCAGTGGTGGAAAACATTATTACTTTCACAGACAAGAATTTCCATGGGTAAGAGACAAAATCTGAGCCTTATGGGTCCAACAATTGCCTTCTTAAGCTCTAAAGCAGGGATCCCCAACTCTTTTTATTTGTGAGCCTCGCTCAGATGTGAAAAGTGGGGGGAGCCACATAGGCACGAAAATGTTCTTTGGGGATGGCAAATAAGGGCTGTGATTGGCTGTTTGGTAGCCCCATGGGGACAGCTAGCCTGCAAGAGGCTCTGCTTGGGGTAAAACGGTGTCTCTGTGTTTCCAAAATTTGCCTCCAAGCCAAAAAATTAAAAATGGCACCTACTTTGTGGCCACTGAGAGCAACATCCAAGGGGTTGGTGAGCAACATGTTGCCTCCGGGCCACTGGTTGGGAATCATCATTCTAAAGGATGGACATATCTGATTTGGATAGTTCCCCTACAAACAGTTGTTTTCTAGTCGCATAAGTAAAGCAACTGTTCTTCATTTTGTCCTGTATCTGGGTGGATGGAACTATTTAACTGCCCTTCATCTTCCATGCAATCTGTAATCTCTTTTTAGTTAAGTTTAGTTATTTATCATTAGCTATATAAAGAAATAACATAAAACCTAAGATGTAAGGTGAGTTCCAAAGTTACTACTGTTTGAATCATAACCTACCCCATTCCCCTTAGGTATCCCTGGACATTAAGGTTTCTTGCTCCTTGGTGGCCTTCCTCTGGAATCTACCGCCCCTCCCTAAAACATACCTTGCATAATCCTTTAACTAGGAAAAGGTCCTGTTTGTACAGATATAAGCCCCGAGTTGCCCTTCCCTGACCTATAATAGCCAAACAAATCAGATAAAAGGACTGGAGTTGCAACTGATTAATCCCTACATTGGTAAACACTACGCCACAAACCTATACAATCACCACAGGCTGTATGTGCTTTATACAGTGATACCTCTCAGCAGCCCATGGACTGACGAAAGCTTTGCAGTTCATAAAAATGATGGCCTAAAATGATTAATTGGTGCATGGGAGGAGCTTATGTTTTAAGCATTGACTCTCAACTAGTGATGAGCAGGTTCACTCAAAAACCTACAGATAAGGTTCAGGGCCAACAAGGTAAAGGGGGCCATACACGATATCTGTCCCTTAGACTGATTCGGCAGATTATCGGCCCGTGTAGGGGCAGGAACGACGGCCTGTCCGACCGATATCTGGCCTGAAATCAGGCAGATATCGATCGGGCAGGTTAAAAAATTGTCAGATTGGGGACCTCATCGGCTAGTTGATGCGGTCCCCGAACCAGCTGCGCCCATTGCCATCGTTATAATTTGAAATTATAATGATGACCCCTACCCTATGGGGGCTGATCCCACCCATATATGAGTAATCAGAGAGGAGCTGAATGAGGGTCATAAAGTAGAAGAAGACCAGAGGTCCGGCTTGAGTACGGGTTGAGAAATAGTGGGCTAGGGTTGAGTTGGGTTGAAAAAATTCTTACCTACTCTTACCTGCTCATCGTTACTCTCAGCCTTTGCTCATATATTATACTCTGCAGAACTGTCATGGCGGGTGGGTGGCAGTAACTGCGGAATTGCTACTTTTGTGCATTACAAGTTGGACATCCCTTTCTCATGTTTGATCTGATATCCCTATAGATAAAGAAGCCCAAAGCATACCCCACACTTTAGGAAGGACAATCCTAAAATGTGGGCTACAAAAGATTGTAGGGATTGGGGGGCTAATGAAAAAAAAAATGTTTGGGCTTCATTGGGTGAGACTGAGCTTGATCAGGTTCTAACCCCCATAACAGCTTATATCTGGAGTTTGATCTAATTAAAATGTAATTAAGATTATGGTAGGGCTTGCTGTGTAAGTAGTAGGGTCACCACAGAAATAAACCGACCACCACAGACTGTCATACACCATATGCATCCCAACACCAAGGATGGAATTATTCTCTTTATTAACCATTTCTCCTCGTTTTTCCCCTCAGTCACCAAGGTAACGAATGGATGTCTGTGTCTTTATGAAAGAGTTTACATGCTTTTCTCTGCTTGGAAGCTTCTTCTGACCGCAGAGCCTTCACCCCAAGACCTAAGCAATAAAACCAGACTGGATATATCTGTTCTGTGGCATTTTGGGGACCTCAATGTTTATTAACACAGCGAGAGCGAGAGAGAAAGCAATAACACAGTTCTACAATAACAACTTTTCGAATAACATATTTTCAATAACACATATTTGCTCTCTGATTGGAAACCACAGGGAGATGGTCCTTGAGAAAGACTTCTAACCACAAACAAGTTGATTAGCCACCTCCTACGGTCTGCAAGGCATGACTAATATACTGCCATTCTCCATATATGCCTGGTATGAGCTGATGTCTTGGGAATGATACCAGTGGCGTATTCTCAAACCACACTAGACCTCAAAAAAGGAAATGTATCTTATGCATAAATATCTATATTAGTATATTCCTATAAACACTACAATGGTATAATAATTGTGCTGCGAAGAATGATTTATCTACCC
The DNA here is from genome assembly GCF_000004195.4 of Xenopus tropicalis. Taxonomy (NCBI): domain Eukaryota; kingdom Metazoa; phylum Chordata; class Amphibia; order Anura; family Pipidae; genus Xenopus; species Xenopus tropicalis. Next base: position 141,443,415 of record NC_030682.2, read on the forward strand.
AATCTTGATTTCTAAATGACACTGTTACATAGCAAATAATTCCCTCTGTCATTTAACATTTTATTCTTGAACCAACAAATGTATTTGTAGCTGTAATATTGGTGTGTAGGCGCCATCTCAGTGCCTTGTGCCTGAGTCTGAGCTTTCAGCCAGCGCTACACATTAGAACTGCTTTCAGCTAACCTATTGTTTCTCCTACTCCCATGTAACTGGAGGAGTCCCAAGCCGGACTTGGATTTCTTTCTATTGAGTGCTATTCTGATACCTACTGGGAGCTGCTATCTTGCTCCCTTCCCATTGTTCTGCTGATCGGCTGCTGGTGGGGGAGGGGGGGATATCACTCCAACTTGCAGCGCAGCAGTAAAGTGTGCCTGAGTCTGAGCTTTCAGAAGAAGCCAGCACTACACATTAGAACTGCTTTCAGCTAACCCATTGTTTCTCCTTCTCCCATGTAACTGGGGGAGTCCCAAGCCGGACTTGGATTTCTTACTATTGAGTGCTATTCTGATACCTACTGGGAGCTGCTATCTTGCTCCTTTCCCATTGTTCTGCAGATCGGCTGCTGGGGGTGAGGGGGGGGGGGGATATCACTCCAACTTGCAGCGCAGCAGTAAAGTGTGCCTGAGTCTGAGCTTTCAGAAGAAGCCAGCGCTACACATTAGAACTGCTTTCAGCTAACCCATTGTTTCTCCTTCTCCCATGTAACTGGAGGAGTCCCAAGCCGGACTTGGATTTCTTACTATTGAGTGCTATTCTGATACCTACTGGGAGCTGCTATCTTGCTCCCTTCCCATTGTTCTGCTGATCGGCTGCTGGTGGGGGAGGGGGGGATATCACTCCAACTTGCAGCGCAGCAGTAAAGTGTGCCTGAGTCTGAGCTTTCAGAAGAAGCCAGCGCTACACATTAGAACTGCTTTCAGCTAACCCATTGTTTCTCCTTCTCCCATGTAACTGGGGGAGTCCCAAGCCGGACTTGGATTTCTTACTATTGAGTGCTATTCTGATACCTACTGGGAGCTGCTATCTTGCTCCTTTCCCATTGTTCTGCAGATCGGCTGCTGGGGGTGAGGGGGGGGGGGATATCACTCCAACTTGCAGCGCAGCAGTAAAGTGTGCCTGAGTCTGAGCTTTCAGAAGAAGCCAGCGCTACACATTAGAACTGCTTTCAGCTAACCCATTGTTTCTCCTTCTCCCATGTAACTGGAGGAGTCCCAAGCCGGACTTGGATTTCTTACTATTGAGTGCTATTCTGATACCTACTGGGAGCTGCTATCTTGCTCCCTTCCCATTGTTCTGCAGATCGTCTGCTGGGGGTGAGGGGGGGGGATATCACTCCAACTTGCAGCGCAGCAGTAAAGTGTGCCTGAGTCTGAGCTTTCAGAAGAAGCCAGCGCTACACATTAGAACTGCTTTCAGCTAACCCATTGTTTCTCCTTCTCCCATGTAACTGGAGGAGTCCCAAGCCGGACTTGGATTTCTTACTATTGAGTGCTATTCTGATACCTACTGGGAGCTGCTATCTTGCCCCCTTCCCATTGTTCTGCTGATCGGCTGCTGGGAGGGGGGGGGATATCACTCCAACTTGCAGCGCAGCAGTAAAGTAAGTCCATTTTATGTAAATATCTTATTTTGATCATTTTTTTTTGTCGTTTATTAGAACAAAGATATTTTTCAGTAACAATACAGGAGAGTTGTGCAATGTTCAATAAATAGAAGCCACATTGTTTAACATAAAACCAATGATCCGCCGAGGTTACTCTCCATCTGTTATGACTCAGCCAAGTTGTGTTGCTCTTTTATTTCATTGGGTGCTGGGGGGGGGGGTAGATTTGCATGTTGCCACATCAGCCTGGGGTTAGCGTTGCCATATTTTTGTGTTCCGTTGGGCTGGCAGTTTGTTCTGTTCAGCGATTTGCCTGGACAAACAACTGACAATGTTTAGATATTAAACTTCATTGTGATTTAGTAAGGATTAATATCATTCCCACAGCTGCACCACCCAAGAACTCCTTAACCCCCGGGCTGCCCGCCTCTGTTTCCTGCCATGGGAATTTATTATTTTTGATACGAAAATAAATTATTTTATTTACATTTTTTTTTTGACTGAACAAACATTAACCTGAAAAAATTCTTCTTAGAAAAAACCCCCAAGGATCTATATTTTATGTACAGGTATAGGACCCGTTATCCAGAATGCTCGGGACCAAGGGTATTCCGGATAAGGGGTCTTTCCGTAATTTGGATCTCCATACCTTAAGTCTGCTAAAAAATGAATAAAACATTAATTAAACCCAATAGGATTGTTTTGCATCCAATAAGGGGTAATTATATCTTAGTTGGGATCAAGTACAGGTACTGTTTTATTATTACAGAGAAAAGGGAATCATTTAACCAGTAAATAAACCCAATAGGGCTGTTCTGCCCCCAATAAGGGGTAATTATATCTTAGTTGGGATCAAGTACAGGTACTGTTTTATTATTACAGAGAAAAGGGAATCATTTAACCATGAAATAAACCCAATAGGGCTGTTCTGCCCCCAATAAGGGGTAATTATATCTTAGTTGGGATCAAGTACAGGTACTGTTTTATTATTACAGAGAAAAAGGAAATCAGTTTTAAAATTCGGAATTATTTGATTAAAATGGAGTCTACGGGAGACGGGCTTTCCGTAATTCGGAGCTTTCTGGATAACGGGTTTCCGGATAAGGGGTCCGATACCTGTATATGGATTTGCTGCGAATTTACGATTTTCGCCATTGGTGAATTGTTTTGCGAAACTTCTGTGAAAATTCACCGCAGAAAAATTCAGCGCGCCGCAGAAAAAGTCGAGGTTGTATCAAATTGGGCGAGCTTGCGTCAAAATGGGTGTAAAACAAAAGACGTGGGCAACAAAAATAAAAAGTGCGCGACAAAAATGCTGTGTGACAAATGCATTGCACGGATTTTTTGCTGTTTCACCAATTTTTTTTGTCATTTCGTAAATTTTATGGTGAAGCGAAACGGGACAGAATCGCTCATCACTTATTATATCTTCTCTAGGTCATGTAAGCCGCCCATACACGTAGTCTTCTTCTGACGAATATTCGGATATCGGTTGTGCTTTGGAATGCTCATATTCAGCGTGAAATTGTAGGATAAAGCCCTAATAATAACCAATGGGAGGATGTTCTGAACATGAAATAGTTGGCAGCACCAATCGTACCAAAGTGACTCCCATTGTAGGGCCCCCAAGGGTATCGGCAGATACACAATACTGCGCAGATTTTATCCTTATCCCACTGACATTTTCTAACCTGTCCGATGGACTAAACGGCCAATTGCCATGGTGCAAAAATTATTGGGACAATAATTCTGGGCCCCCACATGGTCTGAAAATCGTACAAAACTAGGTTTTGTGCAATGTTATCATTATGTTTATGATCAGCTTTAGAATAGTGATCCCCAACCCCTTGGATGTTGCTCCCAGTGCCCCCAAACCAGGGAGTTACTTTTGAATTCTTGGCTATTGATCAGCTAATCTGTCCTGTTGCACTTTGCCGAAGGATTTGTCAAACTGTGAAAAAAATTGTGAAACGGCAGAAAAGTTGCAAGAAAAATCCACTAATGGAGCAATGTGGAAATTCGCCGCCAATCCATACCAGGCGAAAAATTCTGCTCATCACTATTCCTGACTTGGGGGCAAGTTTTGGTTGAATAAAAACAAGATTTCCTACCAAATAAAGCCCCTGTAAGCTGATAGGGTGCATAGAGGCCCCTAATAGCCAATCACAGCCCTTATTTGGCTCCTCCATGAACTTTTATAGTGCTTGTGTTGCTCTCCAAGTCTTTTTACATTTGACTGTGGCTCACAAGTAAGAAAGGTTGGAGATCACTGATTTAGAACCTCAAGGACAGATTTCATTAATGCCGAATAACGCTCTATTTATACTTAGTAGGGATATTTCTAGGTGGGAAAGACATTCTTACTCATAAGTCATATAGAAAAGCATGTAGAAAGTCTTAATGCTGGTAACAGACTTGTTGCATTGCTCAAGGCAATGAGAATTCACTTTTGTTACTATTCACACAATCTTATCACTGATGTCCCACTTCAATAGACCTTGCTGTGACTTGGTCATATAAATCTGTCACTGTTCCTCTTGGTTCACCTTCCATGTTAATTCTTCATATGTGGAGAAGCAGATCCACTGAACAGGGGTGAAAGGAAGGTGTTACCAGTCCCTTCAGTAGATGAAGATTAGGCTAAAGTAGACTGAATCAGAGTAGACAGAGAAGTGGCAGAATACTGAGCTACACTATGTCAGGGGTGTCCAACTGGAGGCCCACGGGCCCCAATCTGCTCAAAGGCTCCATAGACTTCACTGTATAACATGATCAATTTGATTTAAACTGACCATGCTATGTGAGAAGTATTAGGCCTAATACATGTAATAAGTTGGACAGCACTGTGCTATGTGACCAAATATGTGGACAACTCCCTGTCCAAAATATCATTGCAGAACCAAGAGCTTTAATATGCAGTTGTTCCTACTAGATGTTGGAACTTTGTTGATGGAAGCTCCTTCCAAGCTCCTTTTGCTCAGTTGGGTTGAAGTCAGGCCAGTCTGAAGAACCCAAGTTCCACTCCCATCTCAGCAAATCCAATAAGCATTCTCCTCAAAACTCACCTAAACTGGCCTTTAGGCTTGACTCTTCCATGGCTTTTAGATGAAGAGACTCATGTGTGGGAATGTGTTTAATGGATTCTTTCAACTCTCTGGGCCACGTGCAACTTCATATCACATGCACTGAGGGGAGTTTTTAACAGTTATTAAAGAATATAATTGCTTACTAATACCCTATAAATATATATAAAAATGCATTTAGAATTGCATTGCAACCATATAATACAACACATCTCATATGCACCGCTATGTTATCATAATAATCATTTCTGAAGTATAACATAACAGGAACCCAGGCACGCACAAGGAATCATAGCAATAGTGATACCAGTAATATCAGCAATACAGACATCGGCTGAGGAGGATTTCAGTTACAAGAGCAGATATAGGGCTCAGGTTCATTATTACTAACTGGCGACTCAGTCAGAGGGACGGTCCCATTGTCTGTACAAATTGAGAATTATGGAACCCAAGTCGTCCATATGTGCTTAAAGCGCCAATGACACAATAAACTGATTTCAGGTTTGTATCTGTCGTGTTTATATGAGAAAGGCTTTCATTCTATAGTTTTATGGGAATCCATGCATGACTTTTGAACCCTGCGTATCTCCCTGGTTAAGTGCTAAACCCTTGGATAGAAATTTCCAATTTATACTGAATATTCAAAGGAACAAACTGTACTATCATCCAAAAACATACATACAACTTGTTTTCGGGAGTTTTTAAGATTGTAGCAGCATTTTTAAAAAAAATCCCAAGATACTTTTGGCTGTGACGCAATTTGAGTCAAAATGGGTGCAATTCGGCTTGGTTTTCTGGTGCTCTGAGTCAAATTGGCATCTACCAATGATTAATTAGGTGCAACCCTGCTACCCAAACTGACACAGCCCGCAGTGGAAGCCTTGGAATTACCGCTAGGCGTCGGCGCCAGGGTTCCCCAGTGCCAATAGATGCACTTGTGTGCGATTTAGAATACAAAGTGGGTCAGAATCACTGGAGCCGAGTACACAGTGTAAGTAATGCAAGTGGATGTGCGTACATGGATGCAAGTACCTTTAATGAAAGCTGTCAATGGTCCCGACGATTCCATAGTAATTGGGCCATGAAATTTCCCTGCTCATTGAACTGTAACCCTATTCTGGCTAGTTTTTGCCAGTACCGGCTAGTAGGTATGAGCAGGGCACATGTGACTCCAACACATAGGCTGGGCCCTTCGCAAAACGGAAGAATTACACTTGAGAGGTGTTGCGGAACTACAACTCTCCACTGCCACAACGTGTATATAAGTAATTATGGACGCCAGAGGTTCTTTTGCATTGAACTAGAACTTGGTTTATTGATGGTACACAGCATATGCAGGGTTAATACTCACAGTATTGAGGTAGAATAGAACACAAATGTCAAATGCAGTTGTAGATATGACACCACTGTGGAGATGGGTATAGGGGATAGCCAGGAGTCCCAAGGGTGTCTGCCTTATCTGGACCGGATCCCTACAGCAATGGTGGTTCAGGGGTTAATAACAGCCTGAATCCTATGTCTGACACTGCGGTCCCTACAGTAAGGCAGCAGAGCCTTGGGTGTACTAAACCCTCTATTTTCTCCAATGTGGGAGTGTACAGCTGCTCATACTAAATAGCCCTAACCTGCAAATGACTACACCTCATTCACGGGGTCCCTGATCCCCAACTTAGAATTTCTAGATGGATTGGCTTCCTCTCTAGGGCACAGGCTTGTGGGCCTAGTTGGGTCCCAGGCTCAATGTGCAACCTGTTCTGATGGATAGGAATGCCAAAGAGGAAGTGCCCACACTCTGCAAATCACTATATTACAGTGGGCAGGAAGTGGTCATCCTAACTAAGGGCCAATAAGTGCATAGTGACACATAACTAAAGTGGCAACATTACATTCTGCTCAGTAACAGCAGATAAGTGTAGTACTAAAACCATAGGGAGCTTAATTCCTATGGGTCCCTACAGAACGCAATCATTTTCCAGCCTTAACAACTAATATCAGACCAAAGCCTATCAATTATTGCCCATGTTGCTCATTATTTTGGCCTTTACACAGGGCCTTACATAGGGCAACCTTACATGAAGGTTGTACGTTAGATTGTAAGCTCTATGGGGCAGGGACTTCCATCCTACTGTGTCTCATACCACATGGCACTTACTCCCTGTGCATTTATATACATTTATTGTATTTATTATAACACTTGTCCTCCCTGTGTGTAATTTTGTATTCTGTAAGATTGTACAGCGCTGCGTACCCTTGTGGCGCTTTATAAATAAAGTTATACATACATACATACATACATACTGTACATACATACATACATACGTTAAGCAATGAATAAAGTTGTCCACACCCACAGAGGTATTTTAGGCAATTCAGTTGTATTCAGGTTGTATCAGTCCACTATCCTGATTTTGTGAGTGCATGGGGGTAATGTCCAACTGTACTGGCCAACAATTGAGCATTGAGCAGGCCAACTGGTAGATACTGTAAAGGTGGCCATACATGGTAAGATCTGCTTGCCGAACAAGGTCGCCAAGCGAGAGGATCTTCTCCTGATATCCCCACCTAGGCGTGGGCAATATTGGGCTAATCCGGTCACTTGGCCCTGGGGCCAAACAACCGAATTAGAATGGTGGGTATAGGTGCCGTTGGTCAACGAGCCCATGCGACGGAAAAAACAAACCTGCCCGATCAAGATCTGGTTGATTTCAGGTCAGATGTTGGTTGGGTAGACCCATCGTTCATGCCCATACACGGGCAGATAAGCTGCCGAATTCGACCAATATCGACAGCTAGATATGGTCCATGTATGGCCACCATAAATGCAATCTAACTATCAATCCATGTGGCTAAAATGTACAAATACTTGGCTGTGCAGTTGCCATTGGTCTTATACCATAAGCATTTATACCCTGGCTGCTCGAATATATTGTGATTTATCACCGTTTGGTTTATTCAGACAGCTTTCCTTTAATTGGTTAAGCAATTAATGCCTGAAAAACCCACAACTGGAATGCGTTATTTGTTTTCTAAACAGTTGATTTAGCATTCCCTGGGTTTAATTGCTTTTGTTCTCTTTACAGGAGAAAGCCAAGATGCTGGGAGATTACGGCTTCCCAGGGAGGCAACGATTTGCATTGGAAGGGAACGGCTGGAAGTGTGAGATGCACAGGAATGTTCTAGGTGGATGCCCTTTGGCAGCCTGACATATACTTTATATAAGGAAATCTCATTAGTGTACAGAGGAAAGCAGATAAAAAAAATGATGGTGTTCTACAGAGCTCAGCCAAACTCCAGAGAGAAGTGGCCCCATTTTTGTGTCCTTAGGGCTTTTGCAGTTCTATCCGGTGTCATTGTTAATGGGCTAGACCAGGGGATTCATTATTACAACATACCAACATGGGTAGATCTACATACTTGGTGAGGTTGAGTAGATCATTGCCTGATTTGGATTGGGGTTCCTCTGCAAATCAGAGGCCTGGGATTCTAATTGAGCTCTCACCTAGGCTTGGTCACATATTGATCAGGAATGCGGAACGCATTCCTGATCAATATGTGACCAAGCCTAGGTCAGAGTTTGATTACGAAGGCCATTATTTTGGCTCTATACATGGGCCAATAAGCTGACCACCGGGTCATGAGTAGACAATGTAGCAGCCAATATCATTCCATGTATTTCCAACTTTAGAAGTTAATTATGGCTCAAAATGAAGCAGGCCTGGTTTAAAGAGATGGCATTTGTACTGGGTCCTGCCAACCAGTGAGACACCCTACTGGGAAAGTTCAAAAGATATATTTTGCGTAAAGGTCCCCATACACGGGCCGATTCGGCAGCTTATCGGCCCGTGTAGGGGCAGAAACGAGGGGCCTGCCCGACCAATATCTGGCCTGAAATTGGCCAGATATCGATCGGGCAGGTTAAAAAATTCAGTCGGATCGGGGATCTTAATGTGTATTTGGACCTTAACAGTCAGAGAGACGGTTGCAGTCTGCAAATCCCTGATATAGATATTTGTTTAATGTATTGTGTATATTTATTTTTATAGCACCACAAGCATATGCAGCACTTTACTAACCATAAATGAACAAAATTACATACACTATTAAGACACAGTTGGAATGATGTCCTCGGCCAAAGAGCTTGCAGTCACAATGCCAGTCTCAATCATATAATGTATAACATGAAATGTGAAGACGGGCACATAATGTTGCAACACTCTCTTTCATCAATAAACAAAGGACTTTATCACCCAGACACACGTTGAGAAGGTCTCATTCTATTGGGCTTTGGGATTTTGTTTCTTGTGGTCAGCCACATGCTTTAGTCTGATAAAGATCCTTATCTGCCGACAGCACATGATGAGAATAAAGTGATCTTATCTAAGTCTGTGTTTTACCCATGTATAATGGTCTCCCCAGTGTGCAGGTCGGCAATTTTCCCTGGGCAGAGAGACTGCAATGTCGATACTTTTGGACCAATATATGGATGTGTGTCAAGCCAAGCTGGTCCGACGGGTAATGTCACCCACAAGCACCTCGCACTAGGCTGGAGGCTTAACCTGGAGATGGGACAGGAAGCACAGCAGTGGAGAGAGGCTGGAAGGCCGAACAGCGAAGTACCAAAGGAGTAAACAGAAGGGTAGTCAAACGGATCCGGGTCAAGGGCAGGCAGCAGAGGTTCAAGACGAGGTAACAGGCGTAGGGTCAAATTCGCAGAAATATTCAGAAGTAACAAACGCTAGGCACACCGAAATGATAACCGAGCACTGATGGGCTGTTGCAAAGGCTATTTAAGGCGTCCCGCGACGTGACGCGGCGTCATGACGCCGGCGCACGTGCGTAATGACGCGGGCGTCAAATCGCGCGCACATAATGGCGTGGGCGTCAAATCGCGCGCGCGTCGCGCACGCGCTCCGCGCACGCCGCTTGCGTGAGTGCGTCAGACACGGCGCCGTTGCGTGCCGGGACGCAAGGCGGCTCGTGTGCTCCACACAGACCTACCGTACACTAGGACCCGGGACTCGGCACTGGTGAGTAACCTTACAGATGTGCCCTTCACGACTCACCAGCATCGGCCCTTCCGGGAATAAAACAGACAAAAACAGTATTTTATTTTGCATCATTAAGTCTACTGTACTTAGTGCAATGAACCCAACAGAATTTTATATTAAACCATTAAACCAAAATAAAACATTAGCCGGAGCCACAAGGGCAACTAAATACGTCCATACATGAGCTGATATTGGCTGCCAACTCCATCACTTTTTTAAGTTGGAAGATCATTGGCCAGCAACAATAGATTCCATGATCAAAATCACACTGGGGCTCAGCTAGATATAACTATAAAAGCTTGAGGAAAACATCTGGCTGTGGAGGAGTCTTCTCCTGATGGGTCTGCACAGGGACTTCATGTGATCCGACTGTTGGCCTAAATGGGGAGTGTAGAGCAAGCATACTGTAAGTCACACAGTGTGACCCAATATGTTCTAGTCGCTACAGTCTGGAGTTAGTTTCACCCTGCATATCAAGAACATGCATCTACTACTGTACATCATTGCATCATTGAGTCAGTCTATTGTACTTAGTGCAATGAACCCAACAGAATTTTATATTAAACCATTAAACCAAAATAAAACATTAGCCAGAGCCACAAGGGCAACTAAATATGTCCATACATGAGCTGATATTGGCTGCCAACTCCATCACTTTTAGCCAAGTTGGAAGATCATTCGCCAGGGTATGAGACCACACAGTGTAACCCAATATGTTCTAGTCGCTACAGTCTAGAGTTAGTTTCCCCCTCCATATCAAGAGCATGCATCTACTACTGAGGGAGTCGGTGAGGCAAACCCACAAGATGTCATGGTGACATTGTGGAAAGGTTCTTGGTGATTTGGCCTTAGGGATTTATGGCAAGTTTATGGTTGCCTTATAAATAATGTTGTGATTGAGTTTGGGACAGGCTGAAAGATAAGGGATGTCACTACTAAGTCTAACAGGCTCACTGCAACAGGCCACTTACATATGGCTTTATTAATTTATACCTAGGGGCAAGAGCCTTAAGGGTGAAGACACACGGAGCTACTAGTAGCAGCTACTTGTTGTGGCTGCTAAAGGTCCTCATACATGGGCCGATTCTAGCTGCCGATATCGGTCCCTTAGACTTATTCGTCAGATAATTGGCCCGTGTATGGGCACTACCGACGGGCCTGCCCGACCGATATCTGGCGTGAAATCGGCCATATCTCGATCGGGCAGGTTAAAAAATCTAGTCGGATCGGGGGCCGCATCGGCTCGTTGAAGCAGTCCCCGGACCGACTTTGCCTATACCTGCTGTTATAATTCAATTGTTTGGGCCCGGGGCCAAACGATCGAATTAGCCTGGATTCTCCCGATATCGCCCACCCGTAGGTGGGGGATATCGAGAGAAGATCTGCTCGCTTGGTGACATCGCCAAGCGAGCGGATCTTAAGGTGTATGGGGACCTTAAGATAGACAATGCTGATCATTTACTGATAATTGTCTCTACGTGTGTTTTAGCAGAGGTAATTCTCAGTATTGTCTATGGCAGGGGATTTTCTGGATTTTAGTAGCTGTGACGAGTAGCTGCTACTAGTAGCTAAATGTGTCTTCACTCTTAGGAGGGCTATCTAGTGCTAGAATGGAAGATAGCTTTGGAGCTAGAGGGGAAAAGATATCGGTTGCCACCTTCTAAAATGACCTAGGGCAGCTGGCACGGCGGTACTCACTAACTGGGCAGTTCTGCCCTTATGATACTGGACATCACCATAATACTGGGCACAGGGACAAAAGTTTATAAACAATATCACACACTTCTGGCAGACAGAGATACTTGCAGTCACACGTACAAACATCTGTTACAAAGCGGATACTCTGAGATGTCTCGCAGTCTCTCGCCCCTATCTTACTCTGAGATGTCTCGCAGCCTCTCGCCCCTATCTTACTCTGAGATGTCTCGCAGTCTCTCGCCCCTATCTTACTCTGAGATGTCTCGCAGCCTCTCGCCCCTATCTTACTCTGAGATGTCTCGCAAGCCTCTCGCCCCTATCTTACTCTGAGATGTCTCGCAAGCCTCTCGCCCCTATCTTACTCTGAGATGTCTCGCAAGCCTCTCGCCCCTATCTTACTCTGAGATGTCTCGCAGCCTCTCGCCCCTATCTTACTCTGAGATGTCTCGCAGTCTCTCGCCCCTATCTTACTCTGAGATGTCTCGCAGCCTCTCGCCCCTATCTTACTCTGAGATGTCTCGCAAGCCTCTCGCCCCTATCTTACTCTGAGATGTCTCGCAGCCTCTCGCCCCTATCTTACTCTGAGATGTCTCGCAGCCTCTCGCCCCTATCTTACTCTGAGATGTCTCGCAGCCTCTCGCCCCTATCTTACTCTGAGATGTCTCGCAGCCTCTCGCCCCTATCTTACTCTGAGATGTCTCGCAGCCTCTCGCCCCTATCTTACTCTGAGATGTCTCGCAGCCTTTCGCCCTATCTTACTCTGAGATGTCTCGCAGCCTCTCTCCCCTATCTTACTCTGAGATGTCTCGCAGCCTCTCTCCCCTATCTTACTCTGAGATGTCTCGCAGCCTCTCGCCCCTATCTTACTCTGAGATGTCTCGCAAGCCTCTCGCCCCTATCTTACTCTGAGATGTCTCGCAGCCTCTCGCCCCTATCTTACTCTGAGATGTCTTGCAAGCCTCTCGCCCCAATCTTACTCTGAGATGTCTCGCAGCCTCTCGCCCCTATCTTACTCTGAGATGTCTCGCAGCCTCTCGCCCCTATCTTACTCTGAGATGTCTCGCAGCCTCTCGCCCCTATCTTACTCTGAGATGTCTCGCAGCCTCTCGCCCCTATCTTACTCTGAGATGTCTCGCAGCCTCTCGCCCCTATCTTACTCTGAGATGTCTCGCAGCCTCTCGCCCCTATCTTACTCTGAGATGTCTCGCAGCCTCTCGCCCCTATCTTACTCTGAGATGTCTCGCAGCCTCTCGCCCCTATCTTACTCTGAGATGTCTCGCAGCCTCTCGCCCCTATCTTACTCTGAGATGTCTCGCAGCCTCTCGCCCCTATCTTACTCTGAGATGTCTCGCAGCCTCTCGCCCCTATCTTACTCTGAGATGTCTCGCAGCCTCTCTCCCCTATCTTACTCTGAGATGTCTCGCAGCCTCTCGCCCCTATCTTACTCTGAGATGTCTCGCAGCCTCTCGCCCCTATCTTACTCTGAGATGTCTCGCAGCCTCTCGCCCCTATCTTACTCTGAGATGTCTCGCAGCCTCTCGCCCCTATCTTACTCTGAGATGTCTCGCAGCCTCTCGCCCCTATCTTACTCTGAGATGTCTCGCAGCCTCTCGCCCCTATGTACAGAAAGAGGAAGTAAAAGGTGATCTCTTTTCAGACCCGGGTGTGTCCCGGGGAACATGTCTCTGACACTCTGTTCTTCAAAACAGAAGAGCGAAACCACCTATTTCTGTCTGCGTGGATCTCAACCACGTAAAACATGTTCCCATACGATAAAAAAAAACCCTTTCTGCTAACAAGAAGTCTCATTAATTGGCCTACATCATACTCTCCGTGATTCCATGCCTCCAAAACACCCAACATGTAGGAAAGTTATTCTAGCTCGTCAGGATACAGAACTTCATTTGTCCACAAGCTTTAATGGCTTCCATGACATCACTTAAAGGAACCCTGTACTGGGAACATAACATCACTTTCTGTAAAATAGTCACTAGTAATGTACTGAATGGTTTGTGTAAAGGTTCATTCTTTGCAGAGAGAAAAGTATCTGAAATATGAGGGTGGGTCAAACTACATTTTCTTTCCTTACTTCCATTGCTTTGGGGCAACTGCTGGTACTTTGGTCCATTTGCAGTTGTTGGGGGTACTATATTCAACTTATTAGTATTTGTTACATGTTTATATCCTGTAAAATGTGATTTAATATTTTTGGGGTACATTGTCTGTTAATAAAATCATGCTGTGTCCATTATTATCCAACAAAATGGGTGTGGTCTGTTTTATGGAGCGTAAATACGGGGGGTCATGGTCATGGCAGTGAGATATAAGGTAAGGGTAAATTTATGGTTGGCCTATCTGGCCTTTAGCCCAGTCATTGATTGCCCTTTGTGACTTATTTACTTGAATATGGGCGATGTGGGCACTTATTGGCCATAAAATGCTCTGGTGATTTCCATGTGCCATATACTGTACATATATACATATTAGGGGTCATAGTGCAAAGTGCAAAAAATGGGAACAAATTGTCATGTTTCTTGCTCCTTGCCTTTCAGTTGAAAGAATTGAGACTTGCATGGAATGCAGAGCTTCTCTGAGCCAATATGGCTGATTGACGTTGGTCCTCCCAGCCAACCAGAAGTTCATAACAACTCTCATGTACGTCTGAGAGTGAATTCTAATCCACCTCCAATATCCAGTAAACGGAGATTCTCTGCAATGTGCTAAAGTTGAACCACTTGACACTTTGTTATGAATGACAAGGCAGCCTGCCAGGGAACTGGGGTATCATACAGACATGAACCACTTTTGGAGATATAGATCTGAATATAATGATAGGAATGGATGAGGAAGGATGAGGGCCTCGGTCCAAGAATATCTGATAATGCCTCTGAAATAATCCTCTGATGCCAACTCACGATTGTGCCTTCAGAGCTAAACCAGCTATCTGAGATCAGCCAATTGATGGCGCTTAGAGCCTTACAAAGTCATTAATGGTATGCAGAATCCATGTGATCTCTGAGCAGCCAAATGCTTTACATAATAATATAACTGGCTACCAGCCAATACCATTATCCTGTGCTCATTGGGCAGTGCAGGACTGGCCCACCAGGGAACCAGGAAAGCTTCTAGTTGGCCCAGTGTCAGTGGGACCTTCTACTCGCCCAACTATGTGGCCTTGTATGGCTATTCCATTACCATTCCTCATTCATATATGGGAGAAAGGCGGTTAATATGGATAGATGACAGCATTCAATGTCAATAGAAAGAAGGTGGGTGAAGAGAGGAGGGAAAATAGTTTGGACTGGGGGCCTGTAGTTCAAGGCACCCTATTCCAACACTATCACTGGGTGTTTGATATGGCAGCAGAATGCTATTTTTCTTCTGAGGTCCACTAGAAGGTTACTATATTAGAGAAGCCATATACAAATACAAGAGCGAGGTGCAAAGTGCAATTTTAGATGTCAAGATGGTGTTTACATCTGATTCATTGGGCGCAAGTCTGGCATGTCTATTGACACAATGCAAAGAGGAAACCCAAGGTCCAGGTTGGGGGTAACTCCAAGGTTCCCCAGCATCAGTAGGTGTGATTGTGCATCATTTACCAGGATTGGATGGAGAAGTTGGCAGCCATGTGGAAGTGCAGGAGTGTGTTTGTGTGCAACAACCTCAATGAATTGTGTAAACATGAGCCCCCTATTGCATCCATATTGGAGCCACAATAGTATGGTTTATAAGGCTGCGTAATGCCTATGGTTCTTCCACTGTCTATCTTCCACCTTACCCAGTCACTAGTTGCCTATTATAAGGTTTTAGATCAGTTGGGCACATTTCTCAAAACGTGGTCATACACCTTCAGATCCGCTCGCTTGTCGATGTCGCCAAGCGAGCAGATCTTCTCCCGATATCCCCACCTACAGGTGGGCAATATCGGCCGAATCCAGGCTGATTAGAACGACGGGTATAGGAGAAGTCGGATTGGGGACCGCATCAAGGAGCCGATGTGGTCCCCGATCTGACTACATTTTTTAACCTGCCCGATCGATATCTGCCTGATTTCAGGCCTGTTGTTGGTGCCCCTACACGGGCCGATTAGCTGCCGAATTGGTCTAAGGGACCAATATTGGTACCTAGAATCGGCCCGTGTATGGCCACCTTAAGACAATCATCCCCAACCAGTGGCTCCTGAGAACCTTATTGCTCACCAACCCCTTGGATGTTGCTCTCAGAACCTTAAAAAAGTGCTTATTTTTAAGTCCCTGGCTTGGAGGCAAGTTTTGGAGGCATAAAAACCAGGAGAACTGCCAAAATGAGCCTCCTGTTGGCTGCCAATCCACATAGGGGTCTACCAAATAACCAAACGCAGTTCTTATTCTTTGTAACAAAAACAATTTTCATGCTTGTGTTGCTCCCTAACTCTTTTTCACATTTGATTGTGGCTCACAGGTAAAAAAGGTTGGGGATCCCTGCTCTAAGAGATTATCCATCCATTATGCCCATATTACCTGATTATGCTTAATGTTATGCCAATTTATAATACAGTTCCCGTTGCTCTGCCTCAGGTTATTGTGGTTTTGCTGTAATGAATAGACACAAAACAATACACATTCTCTAACCATGTTCCAATACTTTTATTTTTGCATTTATTCATTCAACCTAATCTTATAAAAAGTGCCCCAGGATCTCAATGCAGAACTTAAAGAGAGTTAAAAGGAAGCGAGTCCCCCCCCCCCATGGTGCGGAGCTATAAATGAAAAGCAGAAGTGGCCTACATGACAAATATGAGACATAGATTGTTCCACGGGAGGTTAGCCAGGCATGGAAGCCAACAAGTGCTGCTAAAATAAAGAGAAGAAACCCCCCTGCCAATGAAGTGTACTGATAGGAAATATGTCTTGTGTTTTGTGAGAGTTCTGAATTACCCTACCATGAAGTTTCCATTGTGAATCAGGGCACTGCTTGTACAAGGGAATTTATGGGGTTCGGCCTCAGTAGATGGAATATGCTCAGTGAAGCAGTTAGTTAGTGGGGTTACCTACCAATGGTATTTTTGTCTCTATATATTATAAAATAATAGTTTTAATTGGTATATACAGGGCCGGAACTAAGGGTAGGCAGAAGAGGTAGTTGCCTAGGGCGCAACGATTGGGGGGCACCAGGCAGGAGCCTCTCCTACCTACCCCTAGTCTGTGCTACTTTGTCATTGCCCCCGCCGCTTGTCATTAGCGGTGGAGGCAATGACCGATCGGATTGCACCCCCCTTTCGTGTGCTTTGGTGCGCATGCGCCATTCGCGCGTGGGGGGGGGGGTGTTCCAGTCATGGTCTCACCCCCCTTGTACTCAATATACTGATATTGTATAATGTTTTAGTTTTGAAAGGCTACATTGTATTTTTTTGTCCAAGCTCCACATAGGAATTTTTTTTTTCAGTAAAAATCACTTTACAATAAAGCTCAACAGTTCAAAACAAAAAGCTAATCAGACTATTTACGACCAATAGTCCATCAGTCTTTGACTTTATCCCACCCCCATGCACCAAACCCTCCCAGAGTCCTTCCTCTGTCCATAATTCCCTCCCAATAAACCCAATCTCGGCAAAGTACTTCCTTTGTCCACGAAAAGGGGTTCCCTCCCCACCCAACACCCAAGCTACACATTGGAGAATCGCCATAGGTCTCTGGAGCGCAGATACCCTGATGAATACAGTGCTACCTGTCCATCTCTGTCTGCTGAACCCTGGAGCTACCTCCACCCTGACCATGGCGGTGAGTGGGTACTCACCAGATACCCAAGATATAACTTTTGAAATATACACATCTATATCACCATGGACAGGTATGAAACCTCCCTTCCAGGGCCACATCCAGTGCACTTCTGAATGGTACAGTTGGGAACTTACCAGATATCCATGTAAATAAAGGCATGTATGTCCTTAGCTCTCTCAGGTCTCAAGTCTTTCATGGGCTCACTCACTGGTACGTTTGCCCTGCTTCCCTGTAATACAACAGTTAATACAAGTGGCTAGAGGAACATTCCAAGGGTAATTATACAATCTAATATTTAATATTATTTAAATATAATAAAAGTAAAGTTTCATGGACCAAATAGGGGGTTTGATCATTGCACATTCCAAGGAGCCATGTTTTACTAGTAATTCATCCTCTGCAAGAGCATACATGCTCATAAATGGTGACTAACTGTGACATTGGTCAATGCTTAAGCAATGTAATGATAATAAATATATATTTAACATGGGGCCAGTTGTAAAAAGATAGGACCACTGTAATGTATCTCCCCTCTATCCATTCCTTTGCTGGGTTGGAACCAGGTACCTGGTATTTTTCAGTCGGTTGCCGTACCCATTCCCTATTCAGACAGGTTGGAGGTATAGGTTTACCCTGTTCTGAGGTTCCTAGGGCTATCCCTAGTTCTATTAATTGGCTGCTCATATTTTTGCCTGTTCTTGAACCATTCCTCCTGAGCCAGTAAGTTGCTTAATTTTATTATCCTGCCTGTTCTACTCAATGGTTGTTGTTCCCTTAATGTTGGCTTAACTGTTTTTGCATGAAAACATCCTTCCAGTCTCCTTGCCAGTCTTCTCTCTCCCAATCTATACTTAAAACACTGGTCCAGTGGCCCCTGTGATTCTTGTGGCCCCCTGGTGGTCATCCCTATGTGGGGTTTGGGCCATTGTGCGTGACAACCACCATATGCAGTTTCCCTTAATGTAGGTACGGTGGCTTAGTAATTTCAAGGGAGTGTACATTGATCTCTAGAACTTCCTTTGCCTCCTTAAAACTCACGAGACAAACTCCCAGGGAACTTCTTTAGGAGCAGCGCCCAATCTTCCTGCACTTCTTCTCTTCTGGGCAGGCGTAAGTGCAGTAATATTCTCTTTTTATTAGCCTTGAAGGGCTCCCCCAGTTCCCCTTGGAGAATACTGATGCCTAGCAATGCACTTAGTAGGACATGGGACCTTTCCATGTACATTTAGGTGTATTTGTCAGATTTATGAGCATTTATGGGCTGTACATCCAAGAACGCCTTGGTCATGTCTGTCATCAAAAATATTTCCCTTTGATCCTACCTGTCTCTCAAATGATGCCTCGGTCTATCAACTTGTGGAGTGACTTGTCTTCACTTGTTGGCTTTCTTTCTCAGCGCAATCTTTCTACTTGACCCTTGGCATCTGACTTCTGACCTGCACTCTCTACTGAAACTATTCTGACAAATTAACAGTTCTCCCTTCGGTGCAACATTCTCTAACACCCACTGATTACCCTTGAGACTTCTATGCTGGTGTTCCCCAAGGTTCACTACAAGGATCACTTCTCGTTTCTATCTGCACCTTCTCTATCTCTCTCTCTGACCTTATCATCACGTTTGGCTATGATGCCCACCTCTATGGTTATGGTACCCAGATCTCTATATAAACATCTCTTTTACTGTACATTGTCCCTGTGTAACTCATATGTGGCTTATTAAGAGTCAAAAATGATTGATGTTTAAATATAATGTAACATTATATCCTATTGGAGGATGGTGCTTTCCTCTTTGGCCATATCTGATATTTCAATACCTGTTGATAATCGGATTGAAGCCAGTGAAAGAACATTTAATTATAGTATTCCAATGGCGATATTTTTATTTAGTGGCATTTCTATTACTATTTTGCTAATTACTTGGACGTTGCAGCAACTTTTCAGCCAAACTTTTTGCAGCTTTCTGAACAGAAATTGTTGAAGTGCATGGAGTAGAACCTTGATGCTTTATAAAAGCTCGGAACATATTACCCTAAACAATAGATCATAATTCTAAAACAGAAATTGGCTTTTGGACTTTTGGACCCAATGCTAGAGAGCATCTGAAAGGGGTCAGTTCCATCATTTAGGGCTACACTGTGCAATCTAATTGACTTAGTCTGGCCATACCCTTTAATATCTATTCATTTAGCATGGTAGTCGAGCTGATCTTTGCCTGTTTGGCTCCCCCATGGGCTGTGCCAAATTAGGATGATCTGGTCTTGGCCTTGGGTCATGGATCATCATTAATTTCTATAGTTCCTGAAATTTCAGATCACACTGGGTCCTACAGGAACCCATTGGATGAGGACTGCATCACACCCATACAGTCCTTGCCCAATAGGATTTTAAACCCTGTCCTATATATATCTCTGTATGGCCAACTTCATTTTCTCAGCATGGCCATACACTAACAGATACTTCCTTGGTGAGGTGGCTCCTTACCAGATATGGCCACCCATGTGCTAGACTACATAAGGCTGATGCAAATGTTTGGCCCCCAGACCAATATTTGGATCCTAATGTGGGTCTATTCAGACCTACCAGCCAATGACTGTATCAATGTTCCTATGCAGTCCTCTCCTGAAAGGACAAACCTTCCTGTTGGATATCTGACCATCAGGAGGCCCCCGTGCATAGGCCAATAAACTACCAATTTGGTCTGAATCAGCAGATTATATCAGCCAGTCTATGGCCACCTTTACCCCCTCACACTTGCCAATCTATTACATTTACTGCATTGTGTATGGGCACAAGTTATAATACCAGCATCAGAGCCAGTTTTTGAGCTCCTATCAATCATTCTTTCAATTAAATTTTTTATTCCTAGAGATTAAACCACAAGTGTTTGTAACAACAAATCTTTCCGTCCCATTAACTTTCCTACTGATCCACTTGCTGTAACGTTGAGTCCCAAAATGAACTGAACCAGAAACCATTAACTTCACATTCCTGTGACAATTCCCGATCGTCAGCTCTGGATTTACGACGCGGCATTTTCATTGCTGCTTTACAGCGCCCTTATCATGCATTAACCCCAGAGACATCCCTAATGACCCGTCTAGGGCGGCCTGTCCCCTCCAGGTGATCCATGGGATTTGGGAGACTGGCCCATTTAACCTGCTTCCAGGGGAGTTCGTTTGCATGACTGTACAGCGTCAATCTGGTGGTAATTTGCTAAGAAAGAACCCATTGAACAGTGTGTTGGTCTCTTTTTCACACTGCAGTGTAAGTTTAGGTCAGTATAAATTACAATAGCCCCCATGTGGGGCAGAATATCTGGTTACTGATACATCAGATGAATGATTGGTGTTACTCACTACATTTTATATCTTGTAGATTGTAAGCTCTTTTGGGCAGGTCCCTCTTCACCTCTTGTATCAGTTATTGGTTGCTTTATATGTTACTCTGTATGAAACCCACTTATTGTACAGCGCTGCGGGATATGTTGGCGCTTTATAAATAAATATTAATAATAATATAAGGCTGCCTCTAATATAACATGAAATAAGGTTCTGGAAGCTCAAATCCCATCATGCCCCAAACCTGCCCCTCCTGGGTTAAAGCTACTGCAGCAGTTTGTGATATGAGTCAGCTGATCCGTAGCATCCAATCAATTTGCTGAAGCTGAAAAAAAAAATCCGAATGTTAAATAAATGTGAGTGAAACTAGAGTTCAACTCTAGAGCAACATTTGCCTGCCCTCAGTTCACTTGTATATGAGTTTAAGAACATATTCATCATAGAGATCACTCTAAAAATGCACTTAATTTTTTGGGGTGCATGTATTAAAGAGGCACCATTTTGTTAACTTTAGTTTACAACTTTAATACAAATTCTTCATAGAAGAATAAGATAAAGTTCACAGTATTTTCAACTTTATTTTCCCCCTTTATATCCAAGTGAATAGAGGGCTGGGGAGTTCACCAACGAAGTTTATCTTTATCTATCTTTATCATTCTATGATAAAGCCATTTCTCACATAGTATTAAAGTACCAAAATCGAGTTGTGATATGCAACTTTAACAGAAAAAAATGAAGATGCAGTTCAGCCCTCTGTTCACTTTTGAAAGGATGAAAAGGAAGCAGTTGCCTTCTGGTGAACTCTCTTTTCATTCCTTCATAAAGCCATGTCTTACATGCGGGTATTTGTATTAAAGAGACAAAATAGAGTTCACCACAGTTCCCAATACATATAAATAGAATACAGGTATGGGACCCATTTTCCAGAATGCTCGGGACCTGGGGTTTTCCGGATAAGGGGTCTTTCCGTAATTTTGATCTCCATACCATAAGTCTTCTAAAAAATCATTTAAATATTGAAAAAACCCAATAGGGCTGTTCTGCCCCCAATAAGGGGTAATTATATCTTAGTTGGGATCAAGTACAGGTACTGTTTTATTATTACAGAGAAAAGGGAATCATTTAACCATTAAATAAACCCAATAGGGCTGTTCTGGCCCAATAAGGGGTAATTATATCTTAGTTGGGATCAAGTACAGGTACTGTTTTATTATTACAGAGAAAAGGGAATCATTTAACCATTAAATAAACCCAATAGGGCTGTTCTGCCCCCAATAAGGGGTAATTATATCTTAGTTGGGATCAAGTACAGGTACTGTTTTATTATTACAGAGAAAAGGGAATCATTTAACCATTAAATAAACCCAATAGGGCTGTTCTGCCCCCAATAAGGGGTAATTATATCTTAGTTGGGATCAAGTACAGGTACTGTTTTATTATTACAGAGAAAAGGGAATCATTTAACCATTAAATAAACCCAATAGGGCTGTTCTGCCCCTAATAAGGGGTAATTATATCTTAGTTGGGATCAAGTACAGGTACTGTTTTATTATTACAGAGAAAAGGGAATCATTTAACCATGAAATAAACCCAATAGGGCTGTTCTGCCCCAATAAGGGGTAATTATATCTTAGTTGGGATCAAGTACAGGTACTGTTTTATTATTACAGAGAAAAGGGAATCATTTAACCATGAAATAAACCCAATAGGACTGTTCTGCCCCCAATAAGGGGTAATTATATCTTAGTTGGGATCAAGTACAGGTACTGTTTTATTATTACAGAAAAAAGGGAATTATTTATAAAAATTAGATTCCGTAATTCAGAACTTTCTCGATAATGGGTTTCCGGATAAGGGATCCTATACCTGTATACTGAAATCTCCCACTTTGGCATTACCGCCAGAGATGAACTCCTCATCACTCTGTTCATTTGGATATAAGGGCATATTAAGCAAACAGAAAATGACGTAAACTCTATTTCCACCCTTCAATAAATATATCCCCAGTGCAAGCTCCTTTTTATTAATGTTATCCTTTTAATTAAATATGATTTCATTTTTATGCATGAAATAATCAGGGTGCAGATCTTTTTTCCAGCCTATGTAACTCTATACACACACACATATATATATATATCTATTATTATTTGACCCAGTTGAGTGACAGGGAGGCTGAATCATCTGTAGATAACGGTCGGCCCAGAAATCTATTTAATTAGCAGAAAAGAGGAAGTTCTGGTTATCAAATTGATTCATTAACTGACGAACGTGTCACAAACGGCGGCAGCTTCTTTATTCGACTTTCTGGGGGGTCTGAGTAAGTGGCTTATCTGTATGAGAATAATCCTTTCCATTGCCTAATGATGCCGGATGTTGGCACTGAGTGTCCCCCGCTGCTGAGTGTCCCCCATTGCTGAGTGGCCCCCGCTGCTGAGTGTCCCCTGTTGCTGAGTGTCCCTGCTGCTGAGTGTCCCCCGTTGCTAGGTGGCCCCCGTTGCTGAGTGTCCCTGCTGCTGAGTGTCCCCCGTTGCTAGGTGGCCCCCGTTGCTGAGTGGCCCCGCTGCTGAGTGTCCCCCGTTGCTGAGTGTCCCTGCTGCTGAGTGTCCCCCGTTGCTAGGTGGCCCCCGCTGCTGAGTGTCCCCCGTTGCTAGGTGGCCCCCGTTGCTGAGTGTCCCTGCTGCTGAGTGTCCCCCGTTGCTAAGTGTCCCCCGTTGCTGAGTGTCCCTGCTGCTGAGTGTCCCCTGTTGCTGAGTGTCCCTGCTGCTGAGTGTCCCCCGTTGCTGAGTGTCCCCCGCTGCTGAGTGGCCCCCGTTGCTGAGTGTCCCCCGTTGCTAAGTGTCCCCCGTTGCTGAGTGTCCCCCCTTGCTAAGTGGCCCCCATTGCTGAGTGTCCCTGCTGCTGAGTGTCCCCCGTTGCTGAGTGTCCCCCGTTGCTAAGTGGCCCCCATTGCTGAGTGTCCCCGCTGCTGAGTGGCCTCTGCTGCTGAGTGTTCCCGCTGCTGAGTGGCCCCCACTGCTGAGTGGCCCCCATTGCTGAGTGTCCCCGCTGCTGAGTGGCCTCTGCTGCTGAGTGTTCCCGCTGCTGAGTGGCCCCCACTGCTGAGTGTCCCCCGCTGCTGAGTGTCCCCGCTGCTGAGTGGCCTCTGCTGCTGAGTGGCCCCCACTGCTGAGTGTCCCCCGCTGCTGAGTGTCCCCTGCTGCTGAGTGGCCCCCGCTGCTGAGTGGCCCCTGCTGCTGAGTGGCCCCTGCTGCTGAGTGGCCCCTGGCCCCCAAGGCGGCTTATAGAGGCTGAACCTAAAGATGAAGAATGGAAACATGATGATTTGATTTTCAGTTTAAGTCAAAGGGCAGTGACAAATCTGTGACTATAGAACTTTGTCAGCACTTTGGCTGCAATGAGGCACGTAGTGTTTAGCAGAAATGGCCCTGCTGCTGGGCTGCCAGTAAATGGGCAATATCTGAGGGGGCGAAAGGCAGGATTTTAGCAACACTGGTGTAGAAATAAAGAGAAATGATTGCTTCTTGTTTGTCACTGAGCTCAGCTGTGATTGCAAGGGAAAGTGGCAAATGGTGCCAAAGCAGTCAGACTGGGTTGGTCGGACAGATGGGCCCTTACTCTTGTTGGCTCTACTGACCCAGACCCGATCCCTGCTGGAAAGTATTGGTGCTCCATCGCTGACCTCCACCCAATCGCAGTGAAGTAAAGGTGCCCATACACCTTAAGATCCGTTCGCTTGGCGATGTCGCCAAGAGAGTGGATCTTCTCCCGATATCCCCGCCTACGGGTGGGCAATATTGGGAGAATCCAGGCTAATTTGACCGTTTGCCCCTGGGGTCAAACTATCTAATTATAATGACGAGTATAGGCAAAGTTGGACCGGGGACCGCATCAATGAGCCGATGCGGTCCCCGATCCGACTAGATTTTTAAACCTGCCAGATCGAGATCTGCCCGATTTCAGATCTAAGGGACCGATATCGGCAGCTAGAATAAGTAATAGTATAAGGCACATGTGAGGGAAGGTTTTGGCATCTGCTCAAGCCTGGGGCAATAGCCCCTGAGGTGGTGTAGGGGCTCCTGGGGTGGCAGCACCAATAGGCCCTGGACACCCCAGTCCACCGTTGTGCCAATGAGTCCTCTACTTTTCTTCTACCAGAGGGGAACTGCCACAGGGCCACCAGCATTGGAGGGACAACTTTTCTAGGGGGCCATTTCCACTGTGAGACATTAACTATTAATATCCAAGCGGCGTTGGCTCCACCCCAACAGCAATAGGCACACTCACACACTATTCAGCAGAAGAGAATTTATTTATAAATATATATTTACTATTTAATTAATCTTGACAATAAGTCCCATATTTGCACCCATTTTAGTGCCACCCTCCCTATTCTAGGGGGCCTCCTTTTTTTTTGTTATTTTGACATTTTACATGCCATTAGTTAATTCCAGAGAAATAGCCCGTGACCTTTGAGGAAGGAAGTGCGTAGCGGTGACCCGGACTAATTACTTCATTTCCTCGGAGGCTCCATCTCAGCCCACCCCAGTCTCCTTCTCCCTCTAGCCCTATTACTATCATTTCCCTGCACCAAACATCTCATACACCATGTTAGTTACTGCTCCTGTATCTTGCTTATTGTGTCGCAGGGCTCATATTCAAGTTATGGATTTAAAACCCCAATTTATACAGAGGGGCTGTCAGGAATGCTCGGCTCCATGATAAACAGTAACACAATTAATGGCGAGACCCCCGCGGCACCCAGAGGATTAGCAGCCGCTCTTTTGTCTCTCTGGATGGGAGGAATGCTAACTCCCCGTCTACCTGCTGGGAACAAACAGCTGCTGTAAATCCTTCATCACCTGAAAGGGAAAAAAAATGCATTAGGGATTCACCAAAGGGCTTGTCAAAGACTTAGCAACTCCCCGCAAACCTTTCCCCTCTCAGCCAGATAATAGGCAGGGAGATCAGAAACCCTTGATCGCAAGCTGAGAGCCATCAAATCCTCTTAACAGAATGAGAGATTCCTTTCAACACAATGAAATAATTGGGAAACAATTTCTTCCTTAATGATCGCAGTGTGTCGCCATTCATCCAATCAGATTGGTACTTCGTGGCCCTTTGCGATTGCCTGTCAGCGCCAGCTGGAAACTCTATATAATTCATGGCTGTGTGTTTATGTCTAGCGGTAGATGTGTCAACTAATAAAGAGTGTATCACAGGTGCGCGTACTCATTAAATCCGGGGGACTTTGTGTTCATTTGCAATAGTCCAATCGTTTTTGATGCCATTTTTATCTCAAGTTGAGCACACATAATGTTCTGTGGTTAGCATTTTCTTTATATATAACCCTTATAGGCAGCAACAGGAAGGGTGCTATCTGGTATTTATAAATGTGTTACCTACAGTCATGGGTGCCAAATGTTGTTGAGATCCTTGGCAGTGCCCGAGACCGGAGCACCTCTCACAAAGAGTCAATAATCTGCCTGCTGCCCTGTCTATGGTTGCCCCTTCGGCTAGGACCTTGAGTACTGTTTTGTGTTCATTACATGTCATCTGGAAGCATCTATCTCCAAAAAGAGGTGGTTGGGCCAATCAAGTGGTTGGAATCTTGTCTTGTATCACCAGTCCATGAAGGGCCTTCTTAGCCCTATGTGGTCATCTTCTTTGTTTAAAAAATAGAGACTTGAAACCAACGTTAATGTCTCTGCAACTGTGATATGGCTGTTCCGCTGTGGACAAGGTTCTTGAGGACTGGAAGACCCAATGAAATGGACAGGATGACTGGAGGACCCAATGACATGGACAGGAGTTGGATAAAGAGCAGGGAAATTATTTGGGTACTTGTCCTTCTGCAACATATCAATTTATGCCAATTATTGCTAATAACTGACTCACCTAGAGCTGGTAGGACTTCATGGTACTGATGAGGGCCCTAGACAGGAGCCTAGGGGCCAATTTAGAATCCAGCTCTTTACATAGTCCCTTCTTCCTCCTGACTTTGCATGATATTCTCTTCTTCTTAGCATGACCATCTTAAGCTTGCTATGGGGTTAAAGGTGGCCATGTATGGACAGTATGTGACCAGTTAGCTGGTGGGCTGAATGGACAGGTACTGTACAAGGGGTAGAACAAGAGGGTACTGTACAAGGGGTAGAACAAGAGGGTACTATACAAGTGGTAGAACAAGAGGGTACTGTACAAGGGGTAGAACAAGAGGGTACTGTACAAGGGGTAAAACACATACTTGGCAACATTCATTGTTCAGGCCAAGCCCCTAAATGATTGGAATCTTCTCCCCACCCTATAGACTGTATAAGCCTGTGGGCAGGGCCCTCTGGACCTAATATATCAATCTGTTGATACGATATACCCTTATGCACAGTGCTGCAGTAAATGTTGCCACTTTTAAATAAACAATAACAATAATAATTACAGCAGTAGGTGAAGAGGAGCCTTCTGGTTGACACCCAGTGCCAATTATTGATCTGAGCAGCCCTATGACTGGTGGTACTTGCCCAGATGGTTGGTTAGTATTGTCTAGATTGGCCAATCAGCCTGAACAAATCTGGGTATGTATTACAATCACACATGTGATTAAACTGTATTAGTTGGATCCAATGAGATCACAGTGGATGGAAAAATAAAAATTTAGGGTTTTCCCTATGCAAAGGATATGTAAACCCTATGTTTTCCTACCACGTATAAAGACTGGGAACATCTCCCCCACCCAAACTACAACATTTGTACTGCATATATCCCCTCACATCTAAAACAAATAGCAACTTTCACCCAGCAGCCTCTGACACAGGGCGTGTTTAGTAACCTAAGTTGAGAAGAACTGAGCATGCTCAGTAGCCAACAGCCAAAGTCAGTTCCTAAGGGAGGGGGCCGAGTAGGTTAGAGGAGTAGAAGGAATCCTTAGTGATTTAGGGCAGAGGTGCCCAGACTTTTTCCCCTGGTGATCGTCGCATTTCCCAGCTTCCACGGGGTCCACCAGAAATCCACGGGGGATCGACCGGTGGACTGCGATCGACGTTTTGGCCACCCCTGATTTAGGGGATGCCCTTACTATTAACCTTTTCACAACCAGAGTGGCAGATATTCAAATATTTAATGATTCATTTTTTGGGGGGGTTTACATGTCCTTAGAGTGAAACAGTGATGAAGATTTGTACTACAACTGGTATATATGCAAAAAAGCATCTTCTAAAAACAGACCCCTGATCTGAAAGGAAGCGAAAGAAAGGAAAGCAGAGAATGAGGCATTAGTAGCACAATGTTTGTGAGCTGAGTGCATAAACACAAACACAGGCGGGGTGTCCAAACACCAACATCCTATGTAAACATGTCATCGAGCTTTGCCCCTGCCTTCCTATGGAGACCAAGTGAAAACAACCTTCCAGTCGCCCGATCCTCCTGTCTTTCCTGAAACAGCACTCCAGAAAATAAACAAGTCAAGTGTTTGCCCCCCCCATGTCTGCCTCCGCCATAAGGGAAGGTTTCCAGGTGTCGGAGACGGAATATGAAAGCAAGAGAGCAGCTGTTGTGCCAAACTGGACTGAGATGGTTGGTTCTAAAGCGGTTTAATTGTATGGTGTAGGTCAGGGGTCCCCAACCTTTCTTACTCATGAGCCACAGCCAAATGTAAAAAGACTTGGGAGCAACACAAGCACCATAAAAGTTCATGGAGGTGCCAAATAGGGCTGTGATTGGCTATTAGGCAGCCTCTATGCACCCTATCAGCTTACAGGGGCTTTATTTGGTAGGAAATCTTGTTTTTATTCAACCAAAACTTGCCCCCAAGTCAGGAATTCAAAAATAACTCCCTGGTTTGGGGGCACTGAGAGCAACACCCAAGGGGTTGGGGAGCAACATGTTGCCCCTGAGCCACTGGTTGGGGGTCACTGCTGTAGGTAGAGGGGGCAATACACTGTTGATATGGAGGGGTTGTGGTCAGTTTATAGCACTGCCTAATCTATCTTCTCTATCCATCTCTTTGGGTGAAGAATTAATTATTTCACATTTATCTACAGGTAAGCCTGGAACTGAGTTCTTGAACAATCAGAGTATCCAAGGCTATTGTGATACTAATATCTACAGTTAGTACTAGTGGTTGTATATATAGTTTATGTATGTGAGTGTATAGATTGGTAGGTGTGGGTTGTGTGCTGGGTTTACTTGGAAGAGTTGAACTTGATGGGTCTTTTTTCAACCCTATGTAACTGTGTAACTATGTAACTATGTATATGTAACTATGAGTTAGGAGATATAGATATGGTCTTTACTTACCAAGAATATTCCTTGTAGGAAATGCTTTTAACCCCAATAGAAACATTCCAAGTTATCTTCTTTTGGTGTTCCTTACACAGAGCCGTGGCTCCTGGGCCGGGGGTACAACTTTTTGGGCAAGAGAAATCTCACAGTTCCCTTGAACAATTACCTTGTGTAAGTTCTCAATAGAACTGTGAGATTTCTCTGGCTATGCCATTACATTCATGTTTTGCTCATACATTTAATGTATTATACAATACTCAGTGTGTATAATGAATAGATTCCTGGTTTGGAAGCCGGATGTCAATGCACAATGTCGAACGATGCACCGCAAGAGCCAATTTGGCAGTTTAAAAGGATAGGTTTGTTCTACTTTGTTGGCATTTAAATCAGTAAATGAATGAAGCCTCCGTTTGCCTAAAACAGAAAGTAACAAGACTTGCAGCCCACAGCGAGGTGTCAAGGAGCCGTCAGGAAGTCAGCTCACCACACTTTCAGTTTCAATAATGCTATGAGTGATCACCCAACTGCTGTAGCGCATCCATCTCAGGGCAGTACCAGCCAGCCACTTGCCTTGCACTAACCGCTAATGCTGAATATACACACAGGTAAGTCAGATCATTGGATCCATGGTCTTCAATCATGGCCAGCTACATGGGCGATGCCCACAACTGTACCACGTCTCTATGGAAACTCAATAAAAACATTTACCCTTTAAAAATAAGAGTTCCGAACTCTGGAATGGCACTCGTATTCTTTCGAAGAAATGACAAACGCAGAAAGGAACAGATAACGATGCGGATATGAATGGCTTTAATACAGGCTCCCTTGTAGCAAGAAAACCTATAGTAGCAACCCAAGACTGCGTGCTATTCGTTACAGAAGGGGGTGGAATCCTTACTGTATGTGCTCAATTCTATTTAGTCATTGCTTTACCAGTCATGGATCTTTACTCATCTGTGACTCTTTATTACTCCCTGCTGTGCTGAGAGTGTCTGTATATGGGATCTATGGCATTTATAAATGCTACTTGAGCTACTAAAGGGTTACTTGAACATTATTATTATTAACATTTATTTATAAAGCGCCAACATATCCCGCAGCGCTGTACAATAAGTGGGTTTTATACATTGGACATACAGAGTAACATATAAAGCAATCAATAACCGATACAAGAGGTGAAGAGGGCCCTGCCCAAAAGAGCTTACAATCTACAAGGAGAAAGGGTTGAGACACAAGGTGTGGGAATACATTAGATTATTCTCTCTGCTTACATACACAGGTCTTTGGTGGCAATATACAGTTCAATGCCCCATGAATGCCCCCCAAACCTTCCTTCTCTACACGTTTTCACTTATATGTACTGTATGTATGGGAGCTGTTGTAGCATTTCTACATAATACATTATATCAGCCCTAGTGCCTGTATATGGGATCTATGGCATTTATAAATACTACTTAAGCTACTAAAGGGCTAATTGAACTTACATTAGCTTATTCTCTCTACTTACATACACAGGTCTTCGGTGGCAATATACAGTTCAGTGCCCCATAAATGCCCCGAAAACCTTCATTCTCTGCACGTTTTCACTTATATTTACTGTATGTATTGGAGCTGTTGTAGCTTTTCTACATAATGCATTATATCACCCTAGTGGTCATAAATAGGTATTGCATATTTAGTTGCTGTCGATGGAGCAAACCTCGCCTACGCCAGCTCCTCTCATTACGTATAAAAGCCTGTATGCAGAATAAGCAAGCCGAGAGGCACCATGCTCTGCAAGAAGGACATCCAAGGAGTCAAATATTGAATCAACAGATACATCAACACTAAAGGGCACCAATTCACAGCCATTAGCACTCATGTACTGTGCCTAGTCATTGCTGCGCTGGATTAAAACACCAAAAGCAGGATAGGGCATCTATGTGTTACTGGCATACTGTTGCCAGTTGGTGATCCAGGTCAAAGTACAAAATGTGCATAAGCTTGGGGCGAGGTGTAAAAAAAAAATGTGCACAATCAATAACCACTGTTATACCCTACCCAAGAAGTGGAAGGCCAATACTATATGAGTGCCCACAAAAATTCCCTGCCAGAAACTATACCCACAACTGTTCCAGTTCAGCTTGTAAATGTTCCCAACTGAAGAACCACCAAGGGGTTGGACTCACAGGGAAGTAGGTGGGATTCAGAACAAATTGGGGAGTGGTCTAAAAATATTTTGTTTTCCCCATGAGAGGAATAAAACTGTGTATGTTTATTTTCCTTGAAAATGTCCAGTAGGTTAAATAGGCCTTAGTTTAGTACAAGGACACATTGTAAAAAACAAATATTTGCATATATTCAAATGAGACCTGGCTTGCTGCTTACTTTGGCTAAGGACTATATAGTAGAGAACTATAACAATAGACACGTGTAAGCATCATCTATAAATAGTACAACAAGCATTACGTCTGATTACAGTGTAATATCATGAAATGCCAAAATCACACAATAATCTCCATATGTTAGATAGCATAGTGCTGGTTAGATGCATCAATCAAACTAATGACTGGTACATACTTTCTCTTTTTAATTAACTGACTTTAAAAAGAATCAACACCCATGAATACATTTGTCCACTAAAGTTGAAGGGTGTCGATACATAAGAGCAGTAGTCCACACCATGGGCCTGATTCACTAAAGGGCGATAAAACGTGCGCTATTCTTATTGTGCGCTAAAATTTTTACCGCCGCTTAATTTTGGCGATTTTTCGCACGATTCACTATAAGCATACTCGCGCTTTTTTACGCGCGATATTGCATGCGTTATTTAACTCGTGAAAGACTATTTCAATGCGGTATTTGCCGGTACATGCGCTAAATTACGCAAATAATCGCCGAATATGAATGGTAGCATAGAAATAGTGTATAAAAATTGTCGAAGCATATAAATGGTGTATATAAATATTAGCCACATATAAATAGTAGATGCTTATAAATAGTAGCCACTAGTGATGAGCAAATGTGTTCTGGTTTCTTAAGTGAAAAATTAGCAAATCTTTCGAAAGATCCCTGAAACGGCAAAAATGTTGTGCGGGCAAAAAAATTGTTGGCCGTGACTATTATTTTTTGCGTGGCGAATTTTTTCATGCGTTTTGCCATTGGCGGATTGGTTTGCGAAACGCATGAAAAAATCCGCCGCGAAAAAATTCAACGCACGTCCAAAAATTCGCTGCGAATCCATGCCTGGCGAAACATTTCATCACTTGTAGCCACATATAAATAGTCGCGCAAATGAACGCACGCCATGTTAGCCATACACGCCAATACTTGCAGAAAATTACTGTATTAAAAATGAACATTTCGCTGCAAACTGGCGGCTGCGTCACTCTGGGGGAAACACAGACTTGAATAAATAACACTGTAAGTCCATATTTTATTGCAAAAAATCATTTACTGTACTTTTGTATAATTTTTTGCCTGTCTGTAGTAGGTGTTAATTTTCGTATAGCCGAATGCGATATTTAGCGCGCAAAAGTTATAGTGAATCATGCGATCGTATTCTTTTCAGCGCGGAAATTAACGCAAAACGGTAAAACTAGTGCGAGAAATACCCCATGCGAAAATGGCGATGGCGAATACTATGGTGAATCGCGCGCAAGTTATTTTGCGTTTTTTAACGCGAAAAAGCGTGCGATAATTTTTATCGCCCTTTAGTGAATCAGGCCCCTTGTGTCTCAACCCTTTCTCCTTGTAGAGTGTAAGCTCTTTAGGGCAGGGCTCTCTTCACCTCCTGTATCGGTTACTGATTGCTTTATATGTTACTCTGTATGTCCAATGTATGTAACCCACTTATTGTACAGCGCTGTGGGGTATGTTGGCGCTTTATAAATAAATAATAATAATAATAATAATAATAATAGTGTAAGTAGATGTTATTGGGCCCCTCAAACCCTGTTAGATATTTCTATAAAATAAATTGGGAAAGTCCAACCTGTGGCCCTTAGGCTGTTGCTAAAATGAGCGCTGTATCAAATGAGTGGAGCAAAAATACTTTGGTTTCTGTTTTATGTTCAAAAGTGTGTATTTTCCACAGCTTCCCTCCTTGTGTTTCATTTACTGTATAACGATACGGAGGCTGCTTGTGTGTGGGGGGTACAGACCAGAGCAGATGCTCATTAGTAACAACAAACTGTTCAATCACCTGTGAGATGGAAATACGGAGGAGGCTTCTGAGCGCTCTTTTAGCTGTTATGACTCATGAATTTTTTTGCACCGGGGACTCCATTCTGTAGGTAATTTACACTACATCTGATCTGGAATATCCACTGTAGGCAGGGCAGCAAGGGAAAAAATTCATTAGTGCAATGGAAATCCACTACCTGCCCAGAAATAATGATGTAAAGGACGCCTGGTACATAGTTGACCTTGCATATGTTGGGACATGGTGCGCACTGGCTACTCAGATGGTGCCAGTGATTCTTTAACAGTTAATCCTATGTTGTTAAGCCTGAGCGTGCTTCAAACCAAAGTCCAAAGTGTCACACAACGTGCACACACAAGTGCAACAGGGTGCTAGTTGACTTAGTCTTGAAAGAGACTAAGTCTGATAAAAACCCCAGGACACCGGCCAAAAGGCGCAAGTGAACGTGGAGTCTTCAGACCCACCTTCGCCCAAAGGCTAGGGTGAGCCCCTTTATCCCCCCCCCGACCTCCCTGGCCAAAAGGCACAGCAGGAGGCAAGGGTCTTCGAACTCTCTTCGCCGCAAGGCTAGGGGAGTCCCTTTATCCATCCCCCTCCCATTCGAAGACTTCAAAGGGATCCAGACACAAGTGGATCTCCGAGGAGGCCCCATCAACAGTTGCGCCCACTCCAGGGGCCGGTTTCAGGGAAAGAAGGAGCCTCCCCTAGATTAGTGCAGCCCCGAAGGGTAAGCACCCAATCCATAAAAAATTTATGCCACAGCCAAAAGGGTGGGGACATAAGAGCGAGTGGAAAGCATAAAAAGTGAGGATGTGCTCAGCCCGTTCTGCCCGTGGCCATCCACCCGTGCAGTAGGTCACCCTGCCACTCTGGGGCACTGACAACTCAGGCTCAATATGCGATCCAGGCCCCTGGCCAGAAGACCAAGTGCCTCTCTGCCCAGCAATGAGGAAGGTGCTGATCATACATCCCTTAGCTAGGATGTACACCCCCCCCCCCCCATGCCAAGAACAGATACTACACTTGATCTTAGCCAAAAGGCAGAGAAGTGAGTTAATAGAAGGTTTAAATGGGCAAATTCAAGTACCATGGTAGGTTGGGGAGCCCTGCTCTAGAACCTGGCTGCCAATAATCTCCATATGTTACATTACATATGGAGATTATTGTGGGATTTTGGCATTTTATGGCATTACACCGTAATCAGACATCAGGAAGGAGGACGTAATGCTTGTTGTACTATTTACAGGTGATGCTTACACGTGCCTATTGTTATAGTTCTCTACTATATTGTCTTTAGCCAAAGTAAGCAGCAAGCCAGGTCTCATAGGAATATATGAGCACGTGAGCAACTTTAAAAAGTTGGAGAGCAATTCACGCATGAAAAAAGTTCCTAGGGGTAACCAATAAGGGTATGAATGGTTATTTGGTAGCCCAATGTGGACTGGCAGACTGCAGGAGGCTTTGTTTGGTAGTACAAATGGTCTTTTGGCTTCCAAAGTCAGAAGCCCATTGGGAGCAACATCCAAGGGGTTGGGGAGCCACATGTTGCTCACAAGCAACTGATTGGGGATCACTGCTCTAGAGGATACAACTTCAGTAGACTACCATGATGGGGATTACCACTGCCATAAGTCCAAGCACTTTTGGTCTCTAACCTGGTGGGGAAGAAACCCTACTTACCCATAAGCTACTCACTTAATAGACCAATGGCTTGCTTCCCAAAGGCCTCATCTACCAAAATAGGGATCCAAGTGCCTTTTTACTTCCTTAGCCTTGTGCCATTGCTAACTTTCTACTGGGGCCAGAAACTCACAGGCTTTGGACCTCATCCTTTCTCTTTCTCTGAGGGCTTCCAAAAAAAAATATGGGGCCTTTATAATTTATTAAAGTGGGTGGAAGTATTTCCTCTATTTTTTTTTTCAAGAAAAGAAACTCTTAGTGCTAAGTTCCCCTTCTTTTTGCTGATCTGGCTCAAAGGACATCAGGTCTTTCTGTAGGATATTAGGAAACAGGGGCAGCACCCATAGTGGAAAACGCTTTTATTATTGTAGGTTGTGTAAGTATTGCTCTTATATGAAATCACTTGTTCAGTGCATATAAAGGAGTAAAAAATGTTCTTTACCGTACCAGGTAACATAACAGGGTTATAGAGTTAGCCAGCGTCTCTCTTCCTTCATGTGGTCCACCTTTGCTTTCCACTGGTCTCTGACTGAAAATGACATTCGCTTGACGCGTTTCGCTAGTGCCAGCTTCATCAGAGGCATCTGAGGAAGCTGACACTCAGTGCTGACACTAGCGAAATGCGTCAGGTGGAGATGTGTTTATGGAACACTAATTGAGGTTGTGTAATTGACATTATTGTGCTGTTAGCCTTGGCCGCTGATCTATAGTGTGACTTTTTTCATGGACAGGTAGGCCTATGGTTTTTTTTTTTTTACCAGGGTGCATATATATTATACAGGTATAGGATCCGTTATCCAGAATGCTCGGGACCAAGGGTATTCCGGATAAGGGGTCTTTCCGTAATTTGGATCTCCATACCTTAAGTCTGCTAAAAAATCAATAAAACAGTAATTAACCCCAATAGGATTGTTTTTCATCCAATAAGGATTATTTATATCTTAGTTGGGATCAATTACAAGGTTTTGTTTTATTATTACAGAGAAAAAGGAAATCAATTTTAAAATTCTGAATTATTTGATTAAAATGGAGTCTATGGGATACAGGCTTTCCGTAATTCGGAGCTTTCTGGATAACGGGTTTCCGGATAAGGGGTCCAATACCTGTATAAGGATAATTAGCAACTACATCCCAACAGGGGTTGCAGGCAGCTTTTCAGCATATGTTCTACAGGGATCCGAGAGGCACGGAGAGGCATCAAGCCTTGAATCTTGTAGGGATTCTGTATGTAACCAAGGGATCATTTTCTTGTAGCTCAGTCAGGCCCATGTACACCCATGAGCATTCCTACTTGCGCTCATACACTAATTCATCCCTGCAGATCTGTCCCCCCATGAGAGAAATAAACGCTGTGTCAGACCTACTTCTCTGTGTTCAGCATCCATGTCCACCCTTCCCATGGGCACAATAACAATTAACGCAAGCTAATTAAATGCATAGGAGAGCCCTGCATGGCAACCACAAATGTCAAGGCTTTTACCATTCAACACCGTGTTGGATAGTAATCTAATGCCATTGGCTGTTCTATACAGAGAGTCTAGAAACTTTTCAAGCACAGAATCACTTTAGAGTTTGCTCCTTGGAGCCACCATATTTTTCCTGTTGTGCTCGGCATACTCAGGAAGAAGGTCATTTGGAACCTACACCAACCAATGCCATTTGTGTCTGCGGTGAGATTCTGCAACTTTGGGCTGCTCAGCTCTTAAGGCCTTATCTTTTTCTGCTATAACACTTCACTGCACTGGCTCCTCCTTACTCATGGTTCCACCTGGCTCTGGATAAACATTTATTCTCCTCATATAGGAGTCCTAAAATGGACCATGACTTACCCCCCAGTCAGGTCACTGCCTTAGTTGGGAGTGGGACTACTAGACATCACCCATACAAGTCCCCTTATTAAGGACTACGAGACATTACCCATAAAAGTCCCCTTAGGTGGGACTACTAGACATCACCCATACAAGTCCCCTTATTAAGGACTACGAGACATTACCCATAAAAGTCCCCTTAGCTGGGACTACTAGACATCACCCATACAAGTCCCCTTATTAAGGACTACGAGACATTACCCATAAAAGTCCCCTAAGCTGGGACTACTAGACATCACCCATACAAGTCCCCTTATTAAGGACTACGAGACATTACCCATAAAAGTCCCCTTAGGTGGGACTACTAGACATTAACCATACAAGTCCCCTTAGTAAGAACTACAAGACATTACCCATAGAAGTACCTTTAGTTGGGACTACTAGACATCACCCATACAAGTTCCCTTAGCAAGGACTACAAGACATTATCCATACAAGTCCCCTTAGTTGGGACTACTAGACATTACCCATAAAAAGTCCCCTTAGTTGGGACTACTAGGCATCACCCATACAAGTCCCCTTAGTAAGGACTATGCAACATTACCAATTAAAGTCCCCTTAGTTGGGACTACTATGTATTACCCATACATATACCCTTAGTTGGGGCTACTGGACATCACCCATACAAGTCCCCTTAGTAAGGACTATGCAACATTACCAATTAAAGTCCCCTTAGTTGGGACTACTATGTATTACCCATACATATACCCTTAGTTGGGGCTACTGGACATCACCCATACAAGTCCCCTTAGTTGGGACTACTAGACCATTCATCATCATAGTGAAACAATCCATGTGGCTCTCTATGCCTACTTTGCACTATGGATACTACATATTGGTGATATTTGTTACTACATGTCTTACATTACAGTAAAACCACACCACTATCTTCCACCCCACAGGGATACTATGTTGCTTCCCATGCCTATTACTTACAAGGTTACTACATATGTTTTATATGAATGTTCATGAATGTATGAAGCCAGCTCAGAAACCCCAAGGGTGCTGGTGATGTGAAGGCTGGGGGCAGTGGTTGAGGTGTTGCCCACAGGCAGGTTGACTAGCAACACTGCGACCTTACACAGCACTGGTCCCTTGCTCTTTGCAGTATGTGTCAGTGCAAGTGTGGGTTGACATTTTCTTTATAATTCTGGTTATTTAGATAGGTCTTCTGAGAACTTACAAACTCCAGATTTCATGGCCTCTTGTAACCACAGGAAATAAAAAATGTTACCTGTTTAATATGAGTAATACTGTAGCCTCTATGTTCTAGCTGAATACTGCTTTGTTTATGGAGTGCCTGTGCTGGTGTAGGCTCGTTCTATTTCTCTGTATGGGCTATGGGAATGAGCTGCTGAAGGTATGGAGATACCACCCTTGCCAATTCATGCCTCCTTCTGGCTTCTAATATAGAGCACACAGTACTAAAGGAAGGCAATGGAATGGAGACCATGGAATTTTCCCACTATAAAAGTAACATTGGCTTGCCACAAAACATTATACATTTGGTTCATACAACTGGAAAACCATATGCAAACCATGGAATAATTATTATACAGGTATTTGATCCCTTATCCGGAAACCCGAGTCCCATAGACTCCATTTTAATCAAATAATATAGCATTTTAAAACTGATTTCCTTTTTCTCTGTAATAATAAAACAGTACCTGTACTTGATCCCAACTAAGATATAATTACCCCTTATTGGGGCAGAACAGCCCTATTGGGTTTATTTCATGGTTAAATGATTCCCTTTTCTCTGTAATAATAAAACAGTACCTGTACTTGATCCCAACTAAGATATAATTACCCCTTATTGGGGGCAGAACAGCCCTATTGGGTTTATTTAATGGTTAAATGATTCCCTTTTCTCTGTAATAATAAAACAGTACCTGTACTTGATCCCAACTAAGATATAATTACCCCTTATTGGGGGCAGAACAGCCCTATTGGGTTTATTTAATGGTTAAATGATTCCCTTTTCTCTGTAATAATAAAACAGTACCTGTACTTGATCCCAACTAAGATATAATTACCCCTTATTGGGGCAGAACAGCCCTATTGGGTTTATTTAATGGTTAAATGATTCCCTTTTCTCTGTAATAATAAAACAGTACCTGTACTTGATCCCAACTAAGATATAATTACCCCTTATTGGGGGCAGAACAGCCCTATTGGGTTTATTTAATGGTTAAATGATTCCCTTTTCTCTGTAATAATAAAACAATACCTTGTAATTGATCCCAACCAAGATATAAATAATCCTTATTGGATGCAAAACAATCCTATGGGGTTTAAATAATGTTTTATTGATTTTTTAGTAGACTTAAGGTATGGAGATCCAAATTACGGAAAGATCCCTTATCCGGAAAACCCCTGGTCCCGAGCATTCTGGATAATGGGTCCTATAACTGTATTAGTCTTTAACTTCTCTACTCTCTTACAAAAATTCTGTTATTTTTATACAATATTTACAAGTTCGAGCAGGTCCCATTGGTTTTATACTTTCTGTGATTGTTCCAGGCTCCCCTGAAATCCCTTGTTCCCACTTGCAAATTGAAATGATTGGTTCAGAGGGTTGTTAGTGCTCAGCAACTCAGCTGAGTTCTAACACCCCATAGAGCATAATGGTGTCCCATTGAAGTCTTCCTGACAGCAGATGTTCCAAAGTGTTCAAGATTGGGGAAAACAGAGAAAGACCCCTGAGTTCTGCTACATTATTTCAAGAGTGAGAACCAGAACAAACACTGGTTTCAATAGCAACTTTTTTAATTAATATATAGACGGTTTTTAGGTGGAATTCACCTTAAATTTTGTATAACTGATGGGTAATTATCGGACTCCCCCTATTTCGGCTTTAAGTTAATAACAGCAGTAATACCACACACTTGACGTCATTTAACACAAATTGTACAAATACACCCACTTGTGTAGGTACATCCTGCCCGTGTAGCAGCCACAGATGGGCAATTCCAGCTCTGCCCTTACACACGTGACCTTTAGACAAGTGCCAAAGTTGAACTATGAACTGTTTGCCGGGGAGGGCGTCTCGCTATAAAATGACCTCATTTCTACACGGTAAAGATAAGACAAGTTCCAGTTCAGCGGATAAAAAAACTCATAAAATCTGACAGATATATGATAAGTGGCAAACACAGACATCATGGGATAATTAGCCAGCCTAGGCCCTCGCTCTCCATGCATTATTTTACATTAAAAAAAGTCATTGGGGGCCACATAGTGGAAGAGCCCATAAAGATACAGTCTATTGACCTACCAGGTCAACCCAGGGTGGAATGGACCTCTGCAAAGTTCTGGAGGACTAGACAGTAGCAGTTCAGGTCTCCCCTCCCGCCGTGCCCATCTCTTACCAAATCATTTTTACAAATAATGGCCATTACTGCAAGTGGGCATACACTAAAGGCTAGGTTGCCAAACGGGGAAATCTTTATGGCCACAGCGGGCCAAATCAGCATGATATAAAAAGATTTGGACTCTAGGCCGATGAATGGGTTACTAAGAAGACTCACCAGAAGAAGACCATACTAATGCAGCTTTCATTCCGCAGGATTTTTTAATCTGCCCAATAGATGTTTAGGCAAAAATTGTTTGGGCAGGCCGTTGGGATGGGCCAATAATTTTCCGACTTGGTATGAAGGGAACATGTTGGCTCAAGTTTGGCCTCCTTTAGACCTCCACTGGCTCTCTGGGATGCAGTCTCCGAACCGACTGCCCCATTGCCGCCATTATAATTCAATCTTTTGGCCCCAGAGCCAAACGATTGAATTAGCCTACATGTTCCCTGATATCGCCCACCCGTAAGTGGGGGATATCGGATGAAGATCCGCTCGCTTGGCGACCTCGCCAAGCAAGCGAATCTTCACGTGTATGGGCACCTTAACCAGTGTGGATCCCTCAGTAATATATCTGGCACCGAGCAATCCTTTGCAGATAACTGTATAGTTGTGCCAAGCACCATTGCATTTGTCCTGCTTCTTGTACTAAATGTGCCTATTGATGCCGCGGAGCTCTGGACCACCCTAAACGTGGCAGTAATTCCAGGGTTCCCACAACAGGTTGTGCCAATAGTTATTTAATGTTCAAATAAGACAACCTAAATAAGGATGATGTATAAGTAGGCCTATCCCTATCTGTGCCAAGTCATTAGATGCACAAAGTTGTGGCAATTTACTTCAATTCCAATGGTAAAGTAATTTTGGCCGTTTGTCACCCATGTAGGAAGGGATTTCCCATGGGCTACAAAGTGCCCCAAGTGCCATCTCCCTATACTCGTCATTTATAATTTACTACTGTCTTTATGGTTTGGCTCTGTGCCCTTCAGTCTTCTCCATACACCGTTGCCCCACCCATGACTGTATCTCAGAATGACCCAGCTCATTCATATCTTACACAGCAGATTGTAGAGAAACATGAATGGCCCTTAATGGGCAGCGTAATATACTATAAGGATTTTAAAAGCCCAGAAATGGTGCATTTTATTGTTCAGCGTTACCTTTCATCTTCCTTTTCTTCCCTTGCGAGTCTCCAAACGCGGAGTTATCATGAGACAGCGTTATTGCTTCTGTCAATCAGTTCTAAAGCTTTTATATCCTCATAAACAGGGAGAGCGTTTCCCCAGCAGCCCATTCATGGGGATGCTGCTTTGGCAATATTTAGATTTTTATTAGCAAGATCACTAAAATAATCACTTAGCCAGAGTCGGTTGGCCGCTGATTTCCCTCATTAAATAAATGGATTGTGGACTTTTAACCAAGTGCAATGCTGAAAGTGATACCCTGGGCCGGTTGGACGGCTGCCGTCGTTTCCCAAAGGCACATTCAGAGAGTAGCCACGGTGGCCATGTTTTTTGCAAGCACATTCTTATTGCATTAAAATGTCTATTGAGCTGTCTTTAGAGGTTGCAAATAGGAGCAACTGTCGGTGGGCAGTTGTAGGGGGGTAGAATACGGGCGGCAGATATAGCAGAGCAGTTTATTGGGGCTTTAAATGGCGATATGCAAGCCAACCAGGCATGGTTTCTGATTAGCCTGTGGGCCGAACAACGGATACCGTACAAGGGGTCAATGACATGTATGGCCACTTATGCATTGTTCCAATCATTAAGGCTCACCATCCCAATGAATAGAACAGCAGACCAACAGAACTGACAGGACTGATAATCCTGTGATCCTGGTCCCCCCAACAGACCATATATGCGCAGATAGTTGGTAGGTATGGTCCAAATTGGCCAAACTGTCCAACCAAATCTGGTTTCCGTGCTGCCATGCAATGTGAATCTGAATTCATTATATTGTGACTGTTATATTGTATATATACAGTATATAGCGAGGGTTATACAGTATATATACAGTATATAGCGAGGGTTATACAGTATATATACAGTATATAGCGAGGGTTATACAGTATATATACAGTATATAGCGAGGGTTATACAGTATATATACAGTATATAGCGAGGGTTATACAGTATATATACAGTATATAGCGAGGGTTATACAGTATATATACAGTATATAGTGAGGGTTATACAGTATATACAGTATATAGTGAGGGTTATATAGTATATATACAGTATATAGTGAGGGTCATATAGTATATATACAGTATATAGTGAGGGTTATATAGTATATATACAGTATATAGTGATGGCTATATAGTATATATACAGTATATAGTGAGGGCTATATAGTATATATACAGTATATAGTGAGGGTTATATAGTATATATACAGTATATAGTGAGGGTTATATTCTATATATACAGTATATAGTGAGGGCTATATAGTATATATACAGTATATAGTGAGGGCTATATAGTATATATACAGTATATAGTGAGGGCTATATAGTATATATACAGTATATAGTGAGGGTTATATAGTATATATACAGTATATAGTGAGGGTTATATAGTATATATACAGTATATAGTGAGGGTTATATTCTATATATACAGTATATAGTGAGGGTTATATAGTATACTGTATATACAATATATAGTGAGGGTTATATTCTATATATACAGTATATAGCGAGGGTTATATAGTATATATACAGTATATAGTGAGGGTTATATTATATATATACAGTATATAGTGAGGGTTATATAGTATATATACAGTATATAGTGAGAGTTATATTCTATATATACAGTATATTGCGAGGGTTATATAGTATATATACAGTATATAGTGAGGGTTATATAGTATATATACAGTATACAGCGAGGTTACATAGTATATATACAGTATATAGTGACTGTTATATTCAATATATACAGTATATAGTGAGGGTTATATAGTATATATACAGTATATAGTGAGGGTTATATAGTATATATACAGTATATAGTGAGGGTTATATAGTATATATACAGTATACAGCGAGGGTTACATAGTATATATACAGTATATAGTGACTGTTATATTCAATATATACAGTATATAGTGAGGGTTATATAGTATATATACAGTATATAGTGAGGGTTATATAGTATATATACAGTATATAGTGAGGGTTATACAGTATATATAC
This sequence comes from Xenopus tropicalis, assembly GCF_000004195.4. Taxonomy (NCBI): domain Eukaryota; kingdom Metazoa; phylum Chordata; class Amphibia; order Anura; family Pipidae; genus Xenopus; species Xenopus tropicalis. The sequence goes on from NC_030682.2 coordinate 141,486,507, forward strand.
AGTATATAGTGACTGTTATATTCAATATATACAGTATATAGTGAGGGTTATATAGTATATATACAGTATATAGTGAGGGTTATATAGTATATATACAGTATATAGTGAGGGTTATATAGTATATATACAGTATACAGCGAGGGTTACATAGTATATATACAGTATATAGTGACTGTTATATTCAATATATACAGTATATAGTGAGGGTTATATAGTATATATACAGTATATAGTGAGGGTTATATAGTATATATACAGTATATAGTGAGGGTTATATAGTATATATACAGTATATAGTGAGGGTTATATAGTATATATACAGTATATAGTGAGTGGGTCCCTAAGCTCACTAAGTGACAGCAGCCCAGTGTATGTGCTGGGAATCAGCAGAAAAGAAGTTGGGGGGCTACTGGGGCATCTTTGGGGGCACAGAGCTTCCCTGCCAGAGGGCTGTGGTCGCTATGGGATGGAACAGAAGCCCAGAACATAAATGACACACATTTTGGGCGAGAGGTCGCTGAGTTAAAATGAAAACCCAAATGACTGTTTGCATAGAGGAGGAAACAATTCATATAAAGCTTGAGAGCAAACAACAGTCATACAACAACAGCGCAGAACATTTTCAGATTTCAGTTGGCAACTGTGTCGATCTCTAGCGAGAAAAGCTCTGCGGTTACAGCTCCCCATGAAGGTGTCATGTAAATTCACATCTGCTCGTACAGGCACAGTCTGATCCAATAGGCCGGTACCGAATGCATCGGCCAAACATAGGGATTTACTGCCTGGCTTGGGATGTATTCTAATATACTATTGATGTATAATAATTGGAATTATGGGTTTAATTGTAAAGGTTGAACTTGATGGACTCTGGTCTTTTTTCAACCCTATGTAACTATGTAACTATGTAAATTCTAATCTATGTATGGGATCCCCTTAATGTAACAATGATAGGAACTTCAGGTCTGACCAGGAGGACTCAACAGTGAATGAACCTGTTTGGGCCTTGATTGGTCAAGGTTGAGCCCCTATTGGTGATGCCTTCATGCAGGACTTCATGCATACCCAACTATAGTGTCATTTTTAACCAACCGTTAGCCAATCAGGACCAGACCAAGTATAGGGGGTTGGGCTTAGAGCATTCACAGTCCTGCCTTCCAAAGATCTGCCATTCAACAAACAAACTTCTGGGTGAAGACCACTGATAGACCAATGTGACCAGCAGCTTAGAACCTACATAGACTGAGACTGAGGTCCATCTTTAGTAATACATTATTTTATGGGCCCAGCTATTTTAATATGTAGGACAAGTGCAACACCCAGCTCTATGATAGCCTTTGGCTTTCTACCATCATCTGCTGCTCTGTGGACCACCTTATGGTCATAGCCCTGGACAGTCAAGCCTATTGCCACCTACTTATAGACAACTCTTCAGATAATGTTATAATAGAACTATGCCAGCATGTATTTAGTACAATCCAGCAGGAACAGCCTGCACTATACATTTTTACAATACCGTAACTATATATTTTCTTTGTGAGAAATTCAATGGCGTATACTTAAAAAAAGCATGAACAGCCAACATTAAGTTCCTACACAGCCACATACACACTATATACACAATTACAAAGGCTGAGAGCAATGAATTAAGAGACACAAGAGACATTCTATTACACTGTGAGGTCAGATTATTGTTCTGCGCAATTGAATGTAAATGTATGAGCTGACTTGTAGATTGTAAGCTCTTTTGGGCAGGGCTCTCTTCACCTCTTGTATCGGTTATTGGTTGCTTTATATGTTACTCTGTATGCCCAATGTATGTAACACACTTATTGTACAGCGCTGCGGGATATGTTGGTGCTTTATAAATAAATGTTAATAATAATAATAATATGGCGGTGTCCACAGAACGACTATGGCTTTCCTGCTGTCACCAAAACCCCCTTGTGATATAGACATTTGTTGTAGAAATGTGCCGTAAATAACCGTAGGATTTTGCAAGACCCTAGTGACCCTGAGAGACTGTTTGTTTGTTCACAGATAAAGTCCATGACAAAAACCGAGACCCAAAATGACCCTGAAAATCCTGCCCCGGACTAATAAAGGCATCACCTTTTCCTTTCCTCCTTTCCGGATTGTTCTCTAGATCAGGAGGAAAGAAGTGAAAGTATTTAACAATAATAGTAACCAGCTGGGAGTCTGCGTATCGTCACTGACCCCTAGGACGTGTGAAAGTAGCCCATTACGTGTGGTTTAAATTAACTATTGGTATCATGTAGAGAGTGATATTCTACGAAGGTTTGCAATTGGCAGCACTCTTTTTTGGAATTTTGTCAGCCATCTGGTTACTAGGGTCCAACTGAACCTAGCAACCAGTCAGTGGTTTGAAAGAGAGAAAGGAATAGGAATATAGTAGGGGCTACATAGAAAGATATGTAGTAATTATAGATTGTAAGCTCTTTTGGGCGGGGCCCCCTTCACCTCTTGTATTGGTTATTGATTGCTTTGTATGTAACTCTGTATCAAACCCGCTTATTGTACAGCGCTGCGGAATATGTTGGAGCTTTATAAACACATGTCAATAATAATACAGGTATGGGATCTGTTATCCGGAAACCTGTTATCCAGAAAGCTCCGAATTACGGAAAGCCCGTCTCCCATGGACTCAATTTTAATCAAATAATTTAGATTTTTAAAACTGATTTCACTTTTTTCTGTAATAATAAAACAGTACCTGTACTTGATCCCAACTAAGATATAATTACCCCTTATTGGGGTAGAACAGCCCTATTGGGTTTATTTCATGGTTAAATGATTCCCTTTTCGCTGTAATAATAAAACAGTACCTGTACTTGATCCCAACTAAGATATAATTACCCCTTATTGGGGGCAGAACAGCCCTATTGGGTTTATTTAATGGTTAAATGATTCCCTTTTCGCTGTAATAATAAAACAGTACCTGTACTTGATCCCAACTAAGATATAATTACCCCTTATTGGGGCAGAACAGCCCTATTGGGTTTATTTCATGGTTAAATGATTCCCTTTTCTCTGTAATAATAAAACAGTACCTGTACTTGATCCCAACTAAGATATAATTACCCCTTATTGGGGGCAGAACAGCCCTATTGGGTTTATTTCATGGTTAAATGATTCCCTTTTCTCTGTAATAATAAAACAGTACCTGTACTTGATCCCAACTAAGATATAATTACCCCTTATTGGGGCAGAACAGCCCTATTGGGTTTATTTTATGGTTAAATGATTCCCTTTTCTCTGTTTTATATATAATATAATATATAATATTATTATTAATAATATTTATTTATAAAGCGCTGTACAATAAGTGGGTTCCATACATTGGACATACAGAGTAACATATAAAGCAACCAATAACCCTGCCCAAAAGAGCTTACAATCTACAGCAATTTAGAATTCCTGATGAACATGGATATTAGCCAGTTGTTAATAGGAACGCTGTTCCCACCCCTCCAATTAATGTCATTTAATTCTGCGGTGAGTAATTATGCTGATATGATACTCGCTGTGCCTCTCTGTAATGGAACAATTGCAGCCGTTAGTAAGCGAAGAGGATGTGTTTCACATCAAAACAAATTTAAAAACTGCGATTAGTGGTTTCTCAGCCGTTTTACTACTACTACTATGCGGTACTGATTTGCAGAGAATGGGTTGGTTGCGCTGGAAATACCCCTGGCCGCAGGGCTGAGATGTGTCACTCAAGCTGTACGAAAGCTACAACAGGATGGGATGAATGAGTTGCTTTTACTACAGGGAAAGTACCCCAATTCCACTTCTGCTTTATGGCCCTACAACTATGACAGAACAGTGTCAACAGGAACCTCCGGAGTTGTGTTTCCTCTGCCTAATGGGCTTTCCACTTCAGCGAGTAGAATTATCTATAGATATATCCCCCGGGCTGCACTCACTGAGCTTTTACTCACTATAGTCACAATGGTGTTTTTTTCTACTTTCTGCTTACCCATATTCCTCCCACGGATTTCTGTCAGATGAGTAATCCTGCTGTAAATATGGGTGAGGGATTTTTCTACTTTGATTTACACTTTTTTTTGGAAATTTAAAAACATAAACTTTTATTTACAAGAGGGGGTAGGTAGGAATTTACCTTGTACTTAACTACTGTAAATGATAAGGATATTAGCAGTCACTGAGGGGTTCTGTGCCCATATGAAGGCACAAGGCTGCAGGCTGAGTTATACAGGGAACTCTGAGTATCACTCATGTATTATAAGGGATAATGTACCCCCTACTGTAAATGATAAGGATATTAGCAGTCACTGAGGGGTTCTGTGCCCCCCATATAAAGGCACAAGGCTGCAGGCTGAGTTATACAGGGAACTCTGAGTATCACTCATGTATTATAAGGGATAATGTACCCCCTACTGTAAATGATAAGGATATTAGCAGTCACCGAGGGGTTCTGTGCCCATATAAAGGCACAAGGCTGCAGGCTGAGTTATACAGGGAACTCTGAGTATCACTCATGTATTATAAGGGATAATGTACCCCCTACTGTAAATGATAAGGATATTAGCAGTCACTGAGGGGTTCTGTGCCCATATAAAGGCACAAGGCTGCAGGCTGAGTTATACAGGGAACTCTGAGTATCACTCATGTATTATAAGGGATAATGTACCCCCTACTGTAAATGATAAGGATATTAGCAGTCACTGAGGGGTTCTGTGCCCATATAAAGGCACAAGGCTGCAGGCTGAGTTATACAGGGAACTCTGAGTATCACTCATGTATTATAAGGGATAATGTACCCCCTACTGTAAATGATAAGGATATTAGCAGTTACTGAGGGGTTCTGTGCCCATATAAAGGCACAAGGCTGCAGGCTGAGTTATACAGGGAACTCTGAGTATCACTCATGTATTATAAGGGATAATGTACCCCCTACTGTAAATGATAAGGATATTAGCAGTCACTGAGGGGTTCTGTGCCCATATAAAGGCACAAGGCTGAGTTATACAGGGAACTCTGAGTATCACTCATGTATTATAAGGGATAATGTACCCCCTACTGTAAATGATAAGGATATTAGCAGTCACTGAGGGGTTCTGTGCCCATATAAAGGCACAAGGCTGCAGGCTGAGTTATACAGGGAACTCTGAGTATCACTCATGTATTATAAGGGATAATGTACCCCCTACTGTAAATGATAAGGATATTAGCAGTCACTGAGGGGTTCTGTGCCCATATAAAGGCACAAGGCTGCAGGCTGAGTTATACAGGGAACTCTGAGTATCACTCATGTATTATAAGGGATAATGTACCCCCTACTGTAAACGATAAGGATATTAGAAGTCAGTGAGGGGTTCTGTGCCCATATAAAGGCACAAGGCTGCAGGCTGAGTTATACAGGGAACTCTGAGTATCACTCATGTATTATAAGGGATAATGTACTAGAACATTTATTTAAAGTCCCATTTCAGTATTGTCTGATGATTTCCCTACACTGAGTGCATACAATACAAATGAAAGTGCAGGACAAGCCTTGCCCATCAGGCCAGTGACACTAAATTAGGGAAATGACCCAAAGCAGCTGCGCCCCTAATTTATTGCAGATTTAATAACACTGATCTTAAATAAATGAAATCCCATGTTCCGGGGGGATTGAGAATGAAATAAAATTCGCACAAAGACCCCAGCCCGGCGCTGGGCACCCCCTGGGGTTGAACTTCAAAGTTGACACAGATGCCCCTGTCAATCTAAAGTGGAAGCCTGCAGTGACCTGGGGGATTAGTGGGAACGTTGGGGGCTAGAAGCCATTTTTCAGGACTGGGCTACCAGATCCCTAGGTCATTAAAAAGAACATGATTTCCTACAGGTTTCAATGAAGTCCAATAGGAAATCAGTTATTTACTTTGAAAACTCTTTTTCTTGATGATGTTTGACCCAATGTAATTGTCACAAAGCGACTGAGACCTTTAGAGGTGACCCCTGGCCCCTGATTGTTTTACTTTGCTGTAAGACTGAACAGCTGTTGGAAGGTTCCATCTCAGCACGGGGGTGACCCTTTGGCAGAAAGTTCCTGATGAGCTCTTCTTTTTGTATCTCAAGGACTTTAATCAGCTAAAAAGGGCTGTAGCATTTGAAAATAAAGACGGCTGTAAATGAGCCTCATATGTAGGATCTACGGCAGGGATCCCCAACCAGTGGCTCGGGGGGGACATGTTGCTCCCCAACCCCTTGGATGTTGCTCTCAGTGCCCCCAAACCAGGGAGTTATTTTTGAATTCCTGACTTGGGGGCAAGTTTTGGTTGAATAAAAACAAGATTTCCTACCAAATAAAGTCCCTGTAAGCTGATAGGGTGCATAGAGGCCCCTAATAGCCAATCACAGCCCTTATTTGGCTCCTCCATGAACTTTTATGGTGCTTGTGTTGCTCTCCAAGTCTTTTTAGATTTGACTGTGGCTCACGAGTAAGAAAGGTTGGGGACCCCTGGTCTACTGTCTTTCCACCTATTGGGAGGCCCGTTCTGTAGACAACCACCCAGTTGCATTGGGTCACAGTTGGTCAGTCAGAACAGAAAATCTGGTCTTTTGATTCCCACCTAGATGGCACAATAGTAGACCAATAAGTGACCGTGGCTGCGGCAACTTATGTTCTAGTTTGTTTCTTGACCAAATGTGTGGATCAAAGCTATCGATGTGAATGGTAAACTGTACGATATTTTATTGATTACCCTTTATGGACCAATGGCCAGAGCACATCATCAGCTCCGAGACTCTACATGAACATATCCAATAAAGCACATTACAGTGAAATTGTGCCCAAGATAGCCCATTGTTCCCCTAGCTTGCCCATGAAAAGAAACCTTAGCAAAGGCTTATGTATAGTTTTGCTTACACAACTGAATCTCCATTCTATAGGCTTACCATACATTATCACACATGGAGAACCTACCACTTGCTTGCACCTTTCCATCTTTCCAGTAGTTCTCTAAATGTTCTCTCGTGGGTTATTGGCCCATTGGCATTTGACTTATCCTATGATGAAAAATGGTTTATTCTCAGTAACTTTCTTTGATGGCCATCGCAGGGTAATGACCCCCAGATAGGGCTTTATCAACAAGTCCATCATGGTTTGTGTCAGTGGGTAAGTGATGAAGATGAGGAGGTTTCTTGGCCAAAATGTAAACAACGAAAAGTGACTTAAGTATGAAACTGCTAGGAGAAACAAAGCAAGAGTAAAGCTATTCAACATCTATTCTTTCATATTTACAGTAAACAAATAGAAAGTGATAATAAAAAAGTAAAGGTAGGGCAACCCTGTGGGGGTTTAAGAAACAAAGGGTGACTTCAACTGGATCTATTTGCATTCAGAAGCTGAATTTCCTTGATGATGAACATTATGGTATATAGAAGTCCCTGTGGCTTCCCTGTATGTGCAGGGTGGGCCACCTCAAAGGTGTTAGCAGCAAGGGCAAGGCGCTATTCCCCAAAGCCTGTGTTAGGATCAGTCAGCAGAACTCAGCATATCAGGTCATTCTGGCAAATTGCTGGAGAGGGCTGGGGGGCTGGAGAGGGCTGGGGGGTTTAGCAGGAAGGAAGGAATGGTGCTACCATAACTCCTCGGCTCATTTGCCTTACTGAGAGGAACATGGCAGCACTAACAACAATGAGGGAAGCACAAAGGGAAACTTTTATCTGAGTGATAATGAAAAATGGAGCAATTAGTGGGTTTGCATTAAATAAGAACAAGAGCGGAGCCTTAATGCTCCTTCTGTGACACAGGGACTATGGCAAAAGCTCATTTACTGGGAGGCCTCTCTGTGTCTAGGAACTTTATTGTAATAGACTTCTTAGGGCACATTAGGCTGTAGGGCACATTAGGCTGTAGGGCACATTTGGCTGTAGGGCACATTAGGCTGTAGGGCACATAGGGCTGTAGGGCACATTAAGCACAAAAGCACATTTACTGGGAGCAGCGAGGCCTCTCTGTGTTACTCTAGGAACTTTATTGTAATAGACTTCTTAGGGCACATTAGGCTGTAGGGCACATTAGGCTGTAGGGCACATTAGGCTGTAGGGCACATAGGGCTGTAGGGCACATTAAGCTGTAGGGCACATTAGGCTGTAGGGCACATTAGGCTGTAGGGCACATTAGGCTGTAGGGCACATTAGGCTGTAGGGCACATAGGGCTGTAGGGCACATTAGGCTGTAGGGCACATTAGGCTGTAGGGCACATTAGTCTGTAGGGCACATAGGGCTGTAGGGCACATTTGGCTGTAGGGCACATTTGGCTGTAGGGCACATTAGGCTGTAGGGCACATTAGGCTGTAGGGCACATAGGGCTGTAGGGCACATTAGGCTGTAGGGCACATTAGGCTGTAGGGCACATTTGGCTGTAGGGCACATTAGGCTGTAGGGCACATTAGGCTGTAGGGCACATAGGGCTGTAGGGCACATTAGGCTGTAGGGCACATTAGGCTGTAGGGCACATTTGGCTGTAGGGCACATTAGGCTGTAGGGCACATTAGGCTGTAGGGCACATTAGTCTGTAGGGCACATAGGGCTGTAGGGCACATTTGGCTGTAGGGCACATTTGGCTGTAGGGCACATTAGGCTGTAGGGCACATAGGGCTGTAGGGCACATTTGGCTGTAGGGCACATTTGGCTGTAGGGCACATTAGGCTGTAGGGCACATTTGGCTGTAGGGCACATTAGGCTGTAGGGCACATTAGGCTGTAGGGCACATTAGGCTGTAGGGCACATTAGGCTGTAGGGCACATTTGGCTGTAGGGCACATTAGGCTGTAGGGCACATTAGGCTGTAGGGCACATTAGTCTGTAGGGCACATAGGGCTGTAGGGCACATTTGGCTGTAGGGCACATTTGGCTGTAGGGCACATTAGGCTGTAGGGCACATAGGGCTGTAGGGCACATTTGGCTGTAGGGCACATTTGGCTGTAGGGCACATTAGGCTGTAGGGCACATTTGGCTGTAGGGCACATTAGGCTGTAGGGCACATTAGGCTGTAGGGCACATTAGGCTGTAGGCACATTAGGCTGTAGGGCACATTTGGCTGTAGGGCACATTAGTCAGTAGGGCACATTAGGCTGTAGGGCACATTAGGCTGTAGGGCACATTAGGCTGTAGGGCACATTAGGCTGTAGGGCACATTTGGCTGTAGGGCACATTAGTCTGTAGGGCACATTAGGCTGTAGGGCACATTAGGCTGTAGGGCACATTTGGCTGTAGGGCACATTAGGCTGTAGGGCACATTAGGCTGTAGGGCACATTAGGCTGTAGGGCACATAGGGCTGTAGGGCACATAGGGCTGTAGGGCACATTAGGCTGTAGGGCACATAGGGCACATTAGGCTGTAGGGCACATTAGGCTGTAGGGCACATTAGGCTGTTCCCAGTATTTGCACCTCCATGGATTTGCACTCATGGGTCAGATGTGTTTCTGCGGCAGTCAGGGGGTCAATGAGATTATCATATAAGTCAATGGAGGGGCAATTCCAAGCCCCTGTCCATGGTTTGTACAGCCCAGGCCATATGAAGGCAAAATGGCAACAACCATAATGCCTAGGTAAGCAACCATAGTCTGTACCATAATATTAGGGGGTAGTCTCTTGCCCCATATTGACTCGCCCCTGACACATCTATGGCTCAGCCCATGCTGCTTGAATACTGTACTGGTTATGGCAATGTGCAGATTGCACCACAACTCTATAGTCACACCACATTGAGCAGCTTAGTCATATGTGTGGTCACAGCCTAATTTTACTACAGTGTGGTTAACACCGTCCTTGGTGTTACATACTCATACATTTTTATCAGTTTTATATATTCTACAATTTCTGTCATAGGCACAAACTGAGACAGGTTCCCTCTAATGGTGCAGGGATTATTTTTGGGGGGGCATGGACTGACATTCCTGGGGGCATGGACTGACATTGCTGGGGGCATGGACTGACATTCCTGGGGGCATGGACTGACATTCCTGGGGGCATGGACTGACATTCCTGGGGGCATGGACTGACATTCCTGGGGGCATGGACTGACATTGCTGGGGGCACGGACTGACATTTCTGGGGGCACGGACTGACATTCCTGGGGGCATGGACTGACATTCCTGGGGGCATGGACTGACATTGCTGGGGGCATGGACTGACATTCCTGGGGGCATGGACTGACATTTCTGGGGGCATGGACTGACATTGCTGGGGGCATGGACTGACATTTCTGGGGGCACGGACTGACATTCCTGGGGGCATGGACTGACATTCCTGGGGGCATGGACTGACATTCCTGGGGGCATGGACTGACATTTCTGGGGGCATGGACTGACATTCCTGGGGGCATGGACTGACATTCCTGGGGGCATGGACTGATATTCCTAAGGGCATGGACTGACATTCCTGGGGGCACGGACTGACATTGCTGGGGGCACGGACTGACATTTCTGGGGGCACGGACTGACATTCCTGGGGGCATGGACTGACATTTCTGGGGGCATGGACTGACATTCCTGGGGGCATGGACTGACATTGCTGGGGGCACGGACTGACATTTCTGGGGGCATGGACTGACATTCCTGGGGGCATGGACTGACATTTCTGGGGGCATGGACTGACATTGCTGGTGGCATGGACTGACATTCCCGGGGGCATGGACTGACATTCCCGGGGGCATGGACTGACATTCCCGGGGGCATGGACTGACATTGCTGTGGGCATGGACTGACATTGCTGGGGGCATGGAATACATGGGGAAAATGAAGTTATAGTATAGTGCCATATAGAGTGGCATTTCCCTTAGATCGTAAGCTCCACTGGGGCAGGGATGAATGATGCATAATGTCTGTAAAGCAAAGCTTTGGCACTATATAAATAACTAATAATAATAATACTATTACTAATGCCTGTGTAGCCAATGAGCTCATTGTATGTAAGCATCAAACGGGGATTTTTACAATGAATACATTAATAGAACGTTAGCCATTCCCCTCTCAGGCAGGGACCATAAAGCCTTCAGCAGCTCTAGATCTTATTGAGAAGCTTCTCTGCATGATACTAAATTACAGTTTTATCTTCTCTTGGAAAAGGGGTGATGCTTGAGGCTCAGAAGGCTGAGACCTTGGGCTGTAATACTGTCACTGAATACTTCGCTTATTTTACAGGCAAAGGGCACTGTCATTTAGGCACAATAAGGTTTGCACTGTGTGGCTTTGCTGAAAGTATACAAATTTTGGCTCAAAACATGCCTGTGCTATCCTACTAGTTATAAGAAACTATAACTTCATAGCTGTGTTCTTTCTATCTCTTAACAAACAGCAGAACTCTCTTGCTTTATGGCTGAGATTCTAGCTATCTGTATAACAGCATTCTGTCACAGTGGCACAGATCCTATCTGATCCCCCCATTGTAAGCAGCAGTCCTGCCCTGCTTTATGGCTGAGATTCTAGCTATCTGTATAACAGAGCATTCTGTCACAGTGGCACAGATCCTATCTGATCCCCCCATTGTAAGCAGCAGTCCTGCCCTGCTTTATGGCTGAGATTCTAGCTATCTGTATAACAGCATTCTGTCACAGTGGCACAGATCCTATCTGATCCCCCCATTGTAAGCAGCAGTCCTGCCCTGCTTTATGGCTGAGATTCTAGCTATCTGTATAACAGAGCATTCTGTCACAGTGGCACAGATCCTATCTGATCCCCCCATTGTAAGCAGCAGTCCTGCCCTGCTTTATGGCTGAGATTCTAGCTATCTGTATAACAGAGCATTCTGTCACAGTGGCACAGATCCTATCTGATCCCCCCATTGTAAGCAGCAGTCCTGTCCTGCTTTATGGCTGAGATTCTAGCTATCTGTATAACAGAGTATTCTGTCACAGTGGCACAGATCCTATCTGATCCCCCCATTGTAAGCAGCAGTCCTGCCCTGCTTTATGGCTGAGATTCTAGCTATCTGTATAACAGAGCATTCTGTCACAGTGGCACAGATCCTATCTGATCCCCCCATTGTAAGCAGCAGTCCTGCCCTGCTTTATGGCTGAGATTCTAGCTATCTGTATAACAGAGCATTCTGTCACAGTGGCACAGATCCTATCTGATCCCCCCCATTGTAAGCAGCAGTCCTGCCCTGCTTTATGGCTGAGATTCTAGCTATCTGTATAACAGAGCATTCTGTCACAGTGGGTGTGGATCCTATGGGAATCCCTTTTGTTTACATCACTGCAGTGTTATTAGGTGAGTAGGATAAGAAAGCTTAAGCAAACAAGTTCACAGTATTTTTATATTTTATGGCAGTGCTGCACGGGGCGATATACTGAGATTTTAATTCCATGTCTTTAGCTGCTAACGGATGAAGCACACACACACGCACTCACACACACACACGCGCGTACACAATACATTTCCTCCTCTTTAATTCCGATAATGTGTAAACGTCCATTATACCCTCAGCCGCCCCAGCAGCGGCTCGTTCAGTAGCTTTCCATGTTTCAAATTAAATCTGTCATTTTGGGCGACTGCCAGCAAAGCAATTAAGGATTTCAGGAAGTATGATCAATGACTGTATGAATTATTAACAACCTATTTCAGCTGTCTCCACAAGAAGCGGAAAAACTCGCTACACGGCACATGAAACGCGGCAAGAGTTTTATTGCACAATTTAACCCCCCCCCAAAAAAAGACAAATGAGCCGAGCCGCTGCCATGGCCCAATTTGCACCGGGGGTACAGGGGCCGACTGCCCTATAGTCTGGGTAACTGAATGGCAGCAACTGCCTTGCACCGGGCAGAGGATATCGACTGAATATGTCAGGGTTAGTCAATATGGATCTCAGTGGTATTGTCTTACCGGCTACTAGAATGGTAAAAATGCTTGTCAACAAATAATACAAATACACTGGGCACAAAACTGCACATTTTGCAGCATTTTCCCCCAGAAATAATACCTCCTAAAGGTAAAGACACACAGTTAGTAGCAGCTACTTGTCACGGCTACTAAACTCCAGACTATACCCTGCCATAGACAATACTGAGAATTGCTTCTGCTAAAACACACATAGATACTGTTATCAGTAAATGATCACCCTAAGGGTGAAGACACACTGGGCTACTAGTAGCAGCTACTTGTCATGGCTACTAAACTCCAGACTATACCCTGCCATAGACAATAATGAGAATTGCCTCAGCTAAAACACACACATAGAGACAGTTATCAGTAAATGATCACCCTAAGCGTGAAGACACACGGAGCGACTAGTAGCAGCTACTTGTCACGGCTACTAAACTCCAGAAAATCCCCTGCCATAGACAATATTGAGAATTGCCTCTGCTAAAACACATGTAGAGACAATTATCCGTAAATGATCAGCAGTGTCTGTTTTAGTAGCCGTGACAAGTAGCTGCTACTAGTAGCTCCGTGTGTCTTCCCCTTTATACCAGAAGACCCCTTGTATCTGTGTACCCTGCACTTAGCACCTTATTGAGCCAGGTTCAATTAAAGGGGTTGTTTACCTTTACAATAACTTTTAGCATGATATAGAGAGTGCTATTCTGATACAATTTGCAATTGGTCTTGTTTTTTTTTATTATTTGCAGTTTTTGTTCAGCAGCTCTCCAGTTTGGAATTTCAGTAACTATCTGGTTGCTAGGGTACAATTAAACCTAGCAACCAGGCAGTGATTTGAAAGAGTGGCAGGCATATGAACAGAGGATAGAGGATAAATAAAAAGATAAGTAATAAAAAGGAACAATATCGATAAACTTGTAGCCTCATAGAGCAATAGTTTCTTGGCTGTCGGCAGGGTCGGATTGAGGGGTGCAGGACCCCCCAAGGTGCCTCCTCCGGCTACGTCCCCCACCACCACCGTGCAACCCTAACCCCCCCCCCCCCACCCTGCAGGGGCCCCTGTCCGACACCCTCCCCTGAAAGTATGTGAAACGTGTCAGGGGAGGACATTGGAGGTGGCAATAGGGTCGGGTCTGGGCCGCCGTCCCAACAGGGCCAGGGTCCACCGGGTACTTTCATGGTGTCCCGGCGACCCAGTCTGACCCTGGCTGCCGGGGTCAGTGACCCCCATTTGAAAGCAGGAAAAATCCAGAAGAAGAAGGCCCGTCCATCCCATCCACCGGACCAGATCAGTAAATGCAGGGCAGCCCAATAGTAGAAGTAGAAGGCCGCCATGTCTGTCCTTGTTCCTTTCGGTCCATGATTCTCTGGCTGCTGATTACTGAGTAGAAGCCTCGTTAGTAACACAGAAAAATAATAAAACTATAGGGTGGCCAGTATTTTTTTCCAGAAAAGGTGGCAACCAGACATACAGTAAATCTGTGAGTCAGAAAGAGAGCGCGGGGGGGCCGCGAGAGTCGGTGTGAGAGTGCAGATAGGAAAGGCCGGGGCCCACTTCTAGTTATGATCACTTTGTTCCATCACTTGGGCTCACACTTTATTTTTCTCCTGTTTAATGAATCAGCCCTTGTGGTAACGTTAGTAGCAAATAAGTGAGGGAGGGAAATTTCTGTTACACCCACACGAGGCTCTAACACTCTCACTGACCTTATGCAATGGCTGCATTCTTATACAGGATATTTATGTGTATTACAGCTCAGAGTGCACTTTTGGGACACAATTGCCCCAAAATATACTCACTAACTAGCAATTGGCTAATACAGGTGCAGAGTAGTTGCGGGGCCTGTTCTTGTAAGTGCCCTTGAGTGTAGGGGGCAACACTTTGGGCGTTCCCTATTGCCCTTCATCAGAATGGACTGTACAAGTACAAAATGCACTCGGAACACTTGCGCCCCTGCCTTTCCCTGTACTTTGCACCTCGTGCCGGATTAAAAATCCATTTGTGACACTTTCCAACATAAGGCAGCTTTCTAACTTGGCAGGATTACTCTGAATGAAGAGGGTTCTGGGGGGTTCTAAGGGGATACCTATTCGCTAAACCACAAAGGCTCAAATGGACCAAGACTCCTGTTTCTCCAGTCTCCTGATATAAGAATGTTAAACCCTCCCATCTAGATTGTAAGCTCTACGGGGCAGGGACCTTCATTTTCTTAACTTATTGCAACTGTATCTGTATTTATTGTTATACTGTGTATTTATCTATTATTATCTTAATAACCCCCTGTTTGTATTAATCTATTCTACAGTACAGCGCTGCGTACATAAGTAGCACTTTATAAATAAAGATATACATACATACATATATACATACATACATTTATACACATTTCTTTTGCTTGGAAATGCCACAAATCTCCCCCTGACACCAAAAGTGACCATTTTAACAGGGAAAGCCAACTACTTCATGGGTTACTGAGAAGCCCTCTATATAATAAGTGTCTCCTTATCACAAAGCCTAACACAGACTACAGCTGGGGGAAGGGGTTGTTTATACAAAGGGCTTTAGTGGATGGTTTTTACGCAGCTCGTATGAACCAGGAAGGCATGTTACTTGCTTTCAATTTCCTTCTTTGCTCTGTTTAGTGCAAGAAATAGCACAAAATCCTATATTCCTATATATTCCTATAAAATATATTTCTTAATTAAAACAATAGGCAAAATGTTGCTCAGCCTTATTCAGTGAGCTAAAGTTGAAAGAGGAAATATACTGCCCCTTTAGTTACACATACTGTATATCTGCAGCTATGGGTAATATAACAGATACAAATCGTGCTGCAGTTTTGCTAACCCATACAACCAAGAGACAGTCATTTTTTTAAGTCCCCCGGCCTGGGGTACTTTTCAATGAGTTTCAATCTGTATAAACCTTGGAATTTTAAACAGCTACAATAATCCCCTCATTATGCCAAAATAATTACGGTTTATTGGCCGGAGTGATTTTAACAAATTATAGCTTCTCAGAGTAAATTTAGCCTCTAATGGCGAGTTGTAAATTCCCAGCAGAAATGCCTCCCCGGTGCAATAAACATTCCTTGGTCGGAGGGTACGTGCCGCTTTTTGGAATAAAAACAAAATGTTTTGGTTTCCAGTCCTATAAACATGAATTGCAGCAGTCGTGGGAAGGGTTTGAGATTGAAATAAATAGGAGATTTGGGGAATCCCAGTGTTGTTGTTGGTGTTTACTGGGCAATGGCAGGGCTGGAACACTGAGTACTGGCCAAACAATATGGAAGCCTACTGCTGGCCAACCCTAGGGAAGTGCCACTATTGGGGTCACGGGACGCAGATAAGGACGTTTGTCCCCCCTAGGCAGGATTAGCCAGTCTTTCAAAGGCATTCCTTAGTTGTTTTAGTTCTGCTGGGTCAAGACTTAGGCGACCTTTGTGCATCGTATTGTTTGACCCTTACTATGAGCCACAACTATAAACAGATGCAAGAAGTGGCAATACTCGTTGGCTTTGCTTATTTGCCTCTGACTGTCATTTGCAACTTGATTAAAGCTCATATAAGATGATTGCTGTATCTCCATCGGCTTCAGGTGGGTCGTGGCTCCAGTTTGTAGCAGGAGTGGCCTCAATATTTGCATTTTGAGATTCATTTTATGGTGTTTTGAATGTGGCTCGTGCAGGTATTTACTGTATTAGCCCCAGTGATCCCCAACCAGTGGCTCGGGGGCAACATGTTGCTCCCTACCCCCTTTGATGTTGCTCCCAGTGGCCTCAAAGTAGGTGCCATTTTTACATTTCTGGCTTGGAGACAAGTTTTGGAAGCCCAGAGACACAGGTTTACTCCAATGAGAGCCTCCGACAGGCTAGCAGTCCCCATGGAGCTACCAAACAGCCAATCACAGCCCTTATTTGGCACCCCCGAATGCTTGTGGCTCACCAACACTTTTACATTTGAGTGTAGTCATGAGTAAAAAAGGTTGGGGGATCCCCTGCCATAGACAATATATTGTAATCCAACTAAGGGAAAGAAGCATCAATGACAAAACTCCATCTATTTTAGTTTTTAGGACAATTAAAAACAAAAAACGAGAAGTAATTGGCCCCTATAGGAACACCCCATCCCTACAGTGACAGTGAGTGACATACAGAGATAGTCCTGTTAAACCAGGAATGGGGAGTAAAGGCAACACAGATACCTGCAAGGGGGCAGCAACTGTCTCATCCGAGACACTCCCTCAGGGTAAGGTCAGTGGCAGAACCAGACACTAAAGGGCCCCAGGGCAGGAATGTCGTCTGGTTCCAACTTTCCTTCAGATAGGAAGTGTGCCTTAAACGTGACTTGTAGCACAATGCTCTCAGAGATAGTGAAAGGCAGTTTATTTTGTGGTTTTAATGAATTAGACTGGATTTGAATGAGCTAAAATTGTGCCTTGGTGGCCACTACAATGTCCCTACTGTGCTGAGTGCGGTGTCTGTACTGTGCCGCGTGCTGACTAGTGATGAGCGAATCTGTCTGACACATTTGTTGCTAATTCTTTGACGCGACCGCACCCTTCTTTGTCACGACCGTGCCCTTTTTTTGCAGTGGCCACACCCATTTTGGCGCGCCCACATCTAATTTGCCGTGCAACATAAAAAGTTCCAAATTTTTGCTGTGAATTTTCACAGAAGTTTTGCAAAACAATTCACCAAGGGCGAAATTCAGAAATTCACTGCGAATCCATGCCTGGCGAAAAAATTCGCTCATCACTAGTGCTGACCAGTGTCGGACTGGGACCCCAGGGGCCCACCAGAAACCCATAGACCATGGGCCCACTCTCCAAACTATTATTCCTTCTTTCCTCTCCAAACCTCTCCTAGTCTCTTTTATTTCCATGCTAGCATCTATTCTTCCATCTATTTCTCCTCTTTCTTCCCATTCAGAAATAGGGAATGACCATGAAGTAGGCCAAATGGCCAGGAGCAGGAGAGCCCACTGACACCCGGGCCCACCTGGAGGGCCAGTCCAAAACTGGTGCTGACCCAGTCACGTGTATAACGCATGATTGTCCCAGGCAACTCCCCTAAAAAGCAATGATCAATAGTGATGAGCGAATTTTTTTGCAAGGCATTGATTCACAGCGAATTTCTGCATTTCACCATTGGCCGATTGTTTTACGAAACAGGCGCAAATATTAGTGCAGAAAAAATTGCCGTGCACGTCAAAAAAAATATTTCACAAATCTTTTCAAAGTTTAGTGAATTTTTTAGTGAACCGAAACAAGACGAGCGAATCCGACCCATTTTGCTTTTCCGGAAAATCAGCAAAACTGCTGAAAAATCCGTGAAACGACAAAAAATTAGCAAAATGCATTGAAGCCAATAGATTTTTTACACACAACTTTTTTTCGTACTCCAAATGCATTAAAGACTTGGGCGACATTTTTGCCTCTGCAGCATTTTGTCTCTGCCGCAGTTTCGTGAAAAAATTCACCGGTGGCGAAATGTGGAATTTCACTGCGAATTCATGCCTGCTGAAGAAAAATCATAATTCATGAAGAATTCATAATATAAGAATAAGAAAAACAATAATGTACAGATGCCCCCATATGAACCTTAGGGGTAATTATGTGCAGGCACTACTTGGCAGCAGCCCTAGCTAAGCCCCTTGCACTCTGTCTCTCCGGAGCAGCCAATCAAAGCTAACGTCCCTCAAATATTCAACTTTATACCCCCAACATCAAAAGAAGCACCGCAGCGGGTTATGAGGGCAGATATTACCCCCCCCTCCGAGCTACACAGGGACCCCATGAAATGGCTCCATTTGCCCCAAAGCCCTCCTGTCAGTGAGTGCATTAGCAGAATGTTGCTGGAACATACCAGCCTCTCATATGGTCCATCTGTCAACAACGTGACACACAAATAAAACCTGCAGCTCTTGGGAGACAAATCGCTCTCTGGTAAAAGAGACATCACTTGTGTCAGAATATAAATCACAATAATGAATCATTACTTTTATGTTACACATTACAGATATGAATCCCAGCTACTGACCCTACTGACCCGCGTAATGGAGAGGCAGCCACGGCCACGTGGCCAAAAGAACAAGCCAGGCGAGTCAGAGTCCTTTATGGATTTATTGGTCTTGTCTTACTTTTTGTTCATGGTGGTTCTATCTATCTGTCTGTCTATCTATCTATCTATGTATCTATCTATCTACCTATCTATCTATCTATCTATCTATCTATGTATCTATCTATCTACCTATCTATCTATCTATCTATCTATCTATCTATTTATCTATCTATCTATCTATCTATATATCATCTATCTATCATCTATCTATCTATCTATCTATCTATCTATCTATCATCTATCTATCTATCTATCTATCTATCTACAACAAATCCAAACATCATGAATATCTATCTATCGTCTATCTATCTATCTATCTATCTATCTATCTATCTATCTATCTATCTATCATCTATATCTAACTATCATCTATGTATCTATGTATCTATCTATCATCTATATCTAACTATCATCTATGTATCTATCTATCTATCATCTATCTATCTATCATCTATCTATCTATCTATCTATCTATCTATCTATCTATCTATCTACAACAAATCCAAACATCATGAATATCTATCTATCATCTATCTATCTATCTATCTATCTATCTATCTATCATCTATATCTAACTATCATCTATGTATCTATGTATCTATCTATCTATCTATCTATCATCTATCTATCTATCTATCTATCTTTTATCTATCTATCTATCTATCTATCAATTATCTATCTATCATCTATTTATCAATTATCTAAATATCTATCAATTACCTATCTATCTATCTATCTATCTATCTATCTATCTATCTATCTATCTATCTATGTATTTATAAATGATCTATCTATCTAGCTATCAATTATCTATCTATCTACCATCTATCTATCTATCTATCTATCTATCTATCTATCTATATCTATCTATCTATCATCTATCATCTATCTATCTATCTATCATCTATCTATCATCTATCTATCTATCATCTATCTATCTATCTATCTATCTATCTATCTATCATCATCAATCGATTATCTATCTATCAATTATCTATCTATATCATCTATATATTATCTATCTAGCTATCAATTATCTATATATCTATCTATCTATTTATTTATTGCCTGCCTATTTAGTATACTGAGGAAGCCAATTGTTTGCCACTAACAGCAGTGAATCACTACGGCCGACAGTTAATGGTGAGGTTATCAGTTCAGCTGTTCGAGGGATTGTACCAGACACAGTGCAGCCCAATGAGAATAATGTTTCGTTTACAATCTGAAATGGGACAAATATAAAAGGAAAGGCCTCGTTTCATCCTTATACAAAGTGTGTGAATTTTTGCCTCTCTCTTCCCAAACGGGTGAAGCCAATTGTAAAACAGTAAAAGGAAGAACCCACAATGGTTTATGGGCTGCAGTTGGTCCCAACTCAACATCAAACAGGGCGGGGGCAGATTGTACAAAAGCAAATCCTTGTGCAGAAGGTCATTTCTTGGGAAAACCTGAGGCAACAAATCCACAGGAATTATTATGGGTAACGTCCCTGGCAAAAGCAACAACCCTGGTTATTGCCAATGTGTTTTCAGACAATAACAATAGTATACAACAACAGTATATTCTCTATATTATGGGTGACCAAGGATATTCTACCTAGAACCTGAGTATATACATGTTAGGCTTAAACCTGGGGCCCTCCCAGTACCAGAAGATCCAACCAGAGTAGCAGAAGGACCTTCATAGAGATCATGGCTTTCATTTTCTGCATTACTTTGTCTTTGACAACACAATGGGAGTAGAATGAGGAGCCCCAAATCACAACTGTGCATGTAGGACCCATTTTTGGTCTTTGTCTATATCTTCTTCTAGAATTCTTCCAGAAGAAGAAGTCAACAAGATGTTGAGTTTGCAAGCAATGAGGAGAAGAAAGGACCTTTGAAAGGCAAAAGGGTCAGGAGCTCTAGTGCCTTTTTAAAATGTTTGGTACCAAGTCCTGTATCCAGTGGGGCCCAGTACATTGCAGAAGGACATCCTGTAATTCAAATGAGGCTGTAATGAGAGTTCCGGTTACTCCAGGGTTCCCCAAGTAGACAATTCCAAGCAACACGTTGCCCACCAAGCCCTTTGCAGATGCTCCCAATGGTTTCAATGTAAATGTACAAAGCTACACGTGAACTTCCAAGCAGAGGTTATTACAGTTCACACGGGCCAGTCAAAGTCCTTATCTGGCAACCTCCAGAAGGTCTTATCTGGAACATTTCACAGTTGTGTTTCCCAATACTTTCTACATGTGATTGAAGTCGGGAACCTCTGCCATATGGTGATCCTTATCTGGAATATTTCACAGTTGTGTTTTCCAATACTTTCTATATGTGATTGAGATCGGGAACCTCTGCCTTATGGCGATCCTTATCTGGAACATTTCACAATTGTGTTTCCCAATACTTTCTATATGAGATTGAGGTTGGGAACCTCTGCCTTATGGCGATCCTTATCTGGAACATTTCACAATTGTGTTTCCCAATACTTTCTACATGTGATTGAGGTTGGGAACCTCTGCCTTATGACAATTCTAGACTAGTATTTTCCCAGTGGCCACCTCTGCTCAGGGCTTTATTAAACAGCCTTTCCCAGCTTATTAGCTGGAGGGCCACAGGGGACCCCAACCTCCCTGCATTACATGATGGCCCGTATTCCTGCCCCAGCTATGCCCAAATTACCCCTTCCATTGAGCATGGAACTCAGTACCACTATAGAACAGATGTTTCTCCAAACATTCATCACTTGGGAGAGAAGAAAGAACTTTAGAAAGACTCCTCAATCCGTGGCCCTTCAGCTGTTGTTGAAATACACCGCTCGGCCTCCCAAGAGAGCAGTTGGTTCTTTAAACAACAGCTGGATGGCTGATGGGTGGCTGTGCCTGTAACATAAGCACTTCATATGGGGAAGTCATTTAAAGGGGCAGCATTAGTATCCCGGCTTGGGTTGAACCGCGGCACTTGACTGCCCCCCCCCCTCGCGGTTAAACAGGGGCTGATGTACTGCTGCTGTTGCTGCTGTGGGATCATTTAAACAGCTGTTGGCTCAGTCCTAGAGGAATTGGCTTGTGATGCTTCCAAACAGCTGATCGGAAATAGCCAGGTGACTAGCTGCCTGCTTATAGCAAAGTGCCGAAGGACAGACCGTGATTTAATGCTGGGTCACTAGTCCTGTTATGGTGCAGCAGTGAGACATAATAAACAGCTGTTGGCTCAGAGGAATGCCGGTACCTGAGATAAACAAAGGCAGCTGTTTCTGGGCAATAGGGTGCCACCCAGCACCCTGCGGCTGATACTAAATACATTATACATACCCCTATATGTAATAAAAAGCACTACATTTGCCCAGGGGCAGTAACCCCTAGCAACCAATAAGATATTTGCTTTAAAACAGGTGACCGGTATATGCTTCCTGCTGATTGGTTGCTAGGGACTAGGCCACTGGGGCAACAGGAAAAACCCAGACCCGATTCCCACAGGGCACTCCCCCAGCCGCTGGCCTCTCTCCCCTGACGTGTGGAAATTAGGTTTCATTTACAGGTGGTGGGGGCCCCTGTGTGGGGGTGTAAAGGCTGAGGCAGGGGCCCATTGGGGAGTGCAGGGGCCCCTGAGGCAGTAGCCCCAGTGGACCCTGCACCCCGCAGTCCAATTTTGGCTAGGGGTTACTGCTCCTGTGTAGTGATGAACAAATCTGTCCTGTTTCGCTTCGCCATAAAATTCGGGAAACGACAAGAACATTCGTGAAACGGCAAAAAATCCATGAAACGCATTTGTCGTGAAACTTTTTTGTCGCCTGTGTCTTTTTTTTGGAGTGACCACAGCCGATTTTGACATGGCCGCACCCAATTTGACGTGACTGCACCCATTCTTTGACATGACCACGACTTTTTTTGAAACACAACGAAAGTTTCACGAAACAATTCACCAATGGCCGAAATGCAGAAATTTGCTGCGAATAAATGCCTGCTGAAAAAATTCGTTAATCACTACTCCTGGGCAAACTTAGTGTCTTTTATCACATAACCCCCTAGACTTATATATATATATTATATAAGATGCATTTATAACACATGATTAGGAATGTAGCAAACCTAAAAAAAAAAGTTCGCGAACACGTTCACGAACTTACGCCAAAAAGCGTGAATATTCGCGAACTTTGCGAACCCCATAGACTTCAATGGGAAGGCGAACTTTAAAACCTAGAAAAGCCATTTCTGGCCAGAAAACTGATTTTAAAGTTGTTTAAAGGGTGCCACGACCTGGACAGTGACATGCAGGAGGGGGATCAAGGGCAATAATTTCTCTAAAAAATACTTTGTTGACACAGCGTTGCGTAAAATGGCAAAGGCAGTTGGCAGACCTAGCGGAAATACGCTGCGTTTTTTGCTATTTCGCGCTATTAGCACCATTGAAACTGGATTTGCTGAAAAACGCCATGTGTGGCTTGCGCGGCGTTTTAGGCCGAGAAAAAATGCAGTGGAAAAACGCCACGCGAACCCAAATTGCGAACATACGTGAAAAGTTCGCGAACTTGCGCGTTCGCGAACACCCGATGTTCGCGCGAATTAGTTCGCCGGCGAACAGTTCGCTACATCTCTACACATGAGTAAAAAATGACCCCACTGGCTACAGATACACCAGTCTCTAGCGGCTACATTGGCACAATGGGCACCGAAACCATGTCGCCATCATTAATTTATATAATTTATAATGAACAAGAGTCTGACAATCACTGTTTAAACAAGGTTACAGAATAAAACTACAATCAGAGGGCCCTGCTTTGCCCAAAGAGCTTACAATTAGTCTTGAACAAACTTTTTGCATGGCTTTACGTGAAATTCCGCATTTTGCCATTGATGATTTTTTTTTGCAAAACCTAATTTTTGTGTAGAATCATATATTCTATGAAATTGCTGATTTTCTCAGCTGCTGATTTCCCCCCACCTACATGATTTCTTTACTTGACTTCAGGTATTTGTTGGTTGCAGAATGGTCCCTCGGATGTGTTTATCTGTTACCCGACCTCAATCTACTTCTCTGTCTGTAGGTGGATCCCACGCACAGTATTTATAGCATCAGAAACAAAGTTCTTTTCCATTTTGTGGTAGAATTTAAAATAAAAAAAACACATCTGAATCTGAGCCTTTTTGGGTAAAGGTGGGAGTGAAAAAGCAAAAGCACAATTTGTATATGTTTTTCACACTGGGCCTTAATCCTTTATTTTTCTTTTAAAATTAGGCTAAATTCCGCAGCCCACACAACAGATACAATTATTATGTAGGTGATTTATCAACGTTCAAATTTGAATTTTTTTTCAAATTTTGAATTTGAATGTTCGATCTTTATTAAGTGCAAGAAACCAGAAAACACCAATGTAAAACGCTTCAAAATTTTCAAATGTTTCCACTATAATGGAACTATGTTCTCTTCCTCCGACAGTGAAAAAACAAATGAAAGTAGTTTCAATGTCAATGTTATGCACTGTGTAGTACCTGTACTTGATCCCAACTAAGATATAATTACCCCTTATTGGGGGCAGAACAGCCCTATTGGGTTTATTTCATGGTTAAATGATTCCCTTTTCTCTGTAATAATAAAACAGTACCTGTACTTGATCCCAACTAAGATATAATTACCCCTTATTGGGGGCAGAACAGCCCTATTGGGTTTATTTCATGGTTAAATGATCCCCTTTTCTCTGTAATAATAAAACAGTACCTGTACTTGATCCCAACTAAGATATAATGACCCCTTATTGGGGGCAGAACAGTCCTATTGGGTTTATTTAATGGTTAAATGATTCCCTTTTCTCTGTAATAATAAAACAGTACCTGTACTTGATCCCAACTAAGATATAATTACCCCTTATTGGATGCAAAACAATCCTATTGGGTTTAATTAATGTTTTATTGATTTTTTTGTAGACTTAAGGTATGGAGATCCAAATTACGGAAATACCCCTTATCCAGATTACCCTTGGTCCCGAGAATTCTGGATAACTGGTCCTATACCTGTATATATTTCAATTAGAACGATTGCCGACATGCCTGTCTAACACAAGCCTTATGTAATATAGAGACCTCATCCTGGATGAAGGTGCAGGACTTTATTTTGGTCCATAGATTCCTTAGGGACCAGACCTCCAGTGCCCAATTCTCTTGCCCCTTTTAATCACTAACTTCTAAGTATAAAGCCACACCTATTACGGCAACTGATTTGCCCCAGTTAGTAAGACTAGTGACCAGGGTCTATCAGTAAAATATAGGACCCCCTAGAACAGGACCAGAACATTCATTGCATAGAGACCAGGGTCTATGAGAAAAATATAGAACCCCCTAGAACAGGACCAGAACATTCATTGCATATTGACTGCCTTTCTTACATAAGATTGACAAACACGTGCAGCAATTCTCAATTTCCTCTCTGCCGAGTCTACAAGGAAACCGTACGGCTGAATTTCCAGACTTTAGAAGTGTGACACAGAGAAGTGTAACCACTTGAAAAAGACATAGGGGCGTTTAAAAAACAGAAGGCGTAGGTGTTATGTAATAAGAAAACAGCTTTAAAAAGTACGGTCTCACACACACACTCAACTTCCGAAACCATTTATGTGCAGGCGTGACCTCAAGCGCTAATTTCCCACTTTATCGTGAAAAGTACAAGATATCGTTCCTACAAACAACGTAGATGAGTGTGCGCTTATGTTCTGTACCTTGTGGCTTTGATACTTGGTCACTTGGTCACTTGTGTCCACACAATAGAAAATTATTCCTATATTATTCATTGCCTAGTGGTTGAAGGTGGTATTGCAACTTGTTCTCACTTGGGTCCATAGGTGCCTCCTCCACATACAACCATCCCTAGACCCCTGCTTGTTTCCTATTTGTCTTAGTAATAGTAGTAATACTTTAGGGTTTCTAAGCCAATGTGAATTGTATGAGTAGTCCTTAGGGCAGTGACCCCCAACCAGTGGCTCAGGGGCAACATGTTGCTCCCCAACCCCTTGGATGTTGCTCCCCGTGGCCCCCAACAAGGTGCTTATTTCTCAATTCCTGACTTGGAGGCAAGTTATGGTTGCATAAAAACCAGGTGTACTGAAAAACAGAGCCTCCTACATAGGGGCTACCAGATGGCCAATCACAACCAATATTTGGCACCCCCTTGTGTTGCTCCCCAACTATTTTTACATTTGAATGTGGCTTACTGGTAAAAAAATGTTGGGAACCCCAGCCTTAGGGAAAGGAGTAAACATTACTACTGCAACCATTTTCTTTTTTTCAATAATATTTTTATTGATCTTGAGGCTTCAACAGTACATAATATAGTATCATAAAGTCAGAAAAAAAAGGAAATGTAGAGAAGCATATATATTATAGCAACTGTCAGTTCCTGCTTTCATAGTAATGAAAAAAGTGTAAGATCGAAAATGGCGTTAAGAGAAGAGAAAAAAAACTATTTTGTCTGAATCCTGTTGATTCCTCAAGAGTTTTTCTCAAATTAACCAGTAACCAAGGCAATAATTACTGTAAAGTAATAGAAAGTAGTAGCTGGGAAATAGCATGGGGAGACAAATAAGGTAAGGAAGAATGAAGAGAAGGAGATATCACTGGGTAGGCAGCTGTACCAACGTATGCAAGGCAAAAAGGGTTAGTTAGTTAGTTCGTTGCTACAAACATTTACAAACATTACTGCAAAACAGACTATGAAAAAGAATGCAAGATTCAAGATTCAAGAATACAGAAGGCAATGACATCAGTGCAGAATATTCTCATATCATAACATTTTTATGTTTTTTTTATAAAAGATTCCAAAAACATCTTATCTGTCCAACATATCTGAGAATTACATGGGGTCAAAAGGCAACTTGGTGGAAATGTATTTACATCCCTAAGCCCAACACGAGTAACACTGGGTCTGCACTGGGTAACACTGGGTCTACACTTGGTAACACTGGGTCTGCACTGGGTAACACTGGGTCTGCACTGGGTAACACTGGGTCTACACTGGGTAACACTGGGTCTACACTTGGTAACACTGGGTCTGCACTGGGTAACACTGGGTCTACACTTGGTAACACTGGGTCTACACTGGGTAACACTGGGTCTACACTTGGTAACACTGGGTCTGCACTGGGTAACACTGGGTCTACACTTGGTAACACTGGGTCTGCACTGGGTAACACTGGGTCTGCACTGGGTAACACTGGGTCTACACTGGGTAACACTGGGTCTACACTTGGTAACACTGGGTCTGCACTGGGTAACACTGGGTCTACACTTGGTTACACTGGGTCTACACTTGGTAACACTGGGTCTGTACTGGGTAACACTGGGTCTGCACTGGGTAACACTGGGTCTACACTGGGTAACACTGGGTCTACACTTGGTAACACTGGGTCTGCACTGGGTAACACTGGGTCTACACTTGGTAACACTGGGTCTGCACTGGGTAACACTGGGTCTACACTTGGTAACACTGGGTCTGCACTGGGTAACACTGGGTCTACACTTGGTAACACTGGGTCTGCACTGGGTAACACTGGGTCTACACTGGGTAACACTGGGTCTACACTTGTTAACACTGGGTCTCCATTTGGTAACACTGGGTCTACACTTGTTAACACTGGGTCTCCATTTGGTAACACTGGGTCTACACTTGTTAACACTGGGTCTCCATTTGGTAACACTGGGTCTACACTTGGTAACACTGGGTCTACACTTGTTAACACTGGGTCTACACTTGTTAACACTGGGTCTACACTTGGTAACACTGGGTCTACACTTGGTAATACTGGGTCTACACTTGGTAACACTGGGTCTACACTTGGTAACATTGGATCTACAATTGGTAAAACTGGGTCTAGGTGCACATTCCTCAGACCTACAGCATGAGGTTCTACAATATTGAGCCTGTGATAAAGTGCATATGGCTATTTCTTTGAGATGTTTGAGATGATTTCTACCAACATGAAACAATTCCTACTGTACTTTTTAACCAATGTGGCCTAGTTGTTGGTACTGGCCAATAACTATTTTTTCTTGCTGGAAACATACTTAGAGGTTTATTTACAGTACAAATAGGCAGCCTGATAAATGTAGACAAGAGGATAAAACTTGGGGCAGCCCCGACGCGTCAAAATAATTGAACCCCATTTGCACTGCTTTATGTTGCATTTCTGAAGTGCTCTCCAAAATATTTTTATGCAAAAACATATTCCCCATCCCAAAGTTGTTTACCTGCAGGGTCATTGCCAAATTAGGTTGATCTAGCCTTGACCCATGGCAATGACAATCCCTTCTACTTGTTGACACGGAAATCAGGACTTTGGAAGGGAAACCCTGTAGAATTAACCGTTGCACTCGTCCTCCCACTGGCTATGAATAAGAATTCTGTTGATTGGCCAGGAACAAAATCTAGCTGATGTACCATTGGCCCAATAAATGATACAATTGTTCCACTATAATGGGCAAATCACACAAGACTGACCCTATGGACCGGCTGTTTATGGACGTCTGTTTGTTGATGGCAGAATAAGGCAAGTCGGTCCGTCTATTACACTGATTAATTCTGGTTTCATTTGAAGTCCTTCAAATTACTTGATATTTAGCCTGTTTGCTTGAATTCTTTACGTAGTCCCCACCACATCTGGAGTAAGACTATTCTGTAAAACCATTTCCTTATGTTCCCTTTCAGGTTTCCTCCCTTCCACTTCATGTTGTAGCCCCCTGGTTCTTGCCATCTTCTTCTTCTTCATCTTCTTGATGAAAATGTTTCCTTCTTGGGCCATCAAAACCAACCACGGTGCTCAAGGTGAGTCCACCAGTGCAGAGATGTCAGTGCCCTGCAGTTTGGCAATCTCCTGTATTTTTATACCAGACTGAGATGGGGAACATGGTTGGGGTCTAACTAGGAGTTATTATTATTAACATTTATTTATAAAGCGCCAACATATCCCGCAGCGCTGTACAATAAGTGGGTTACATACATTGGACATACAGAGTAACATATAAAGCAATCAATAACCGATACAAAAGGTGAAGAGAGCCCTGCCCAAAAGAGCTTACACTCTACAAGGAGTAACATATAAAGCAATCAGTAACCGATACAGGAGGGGAAGAGAGCCCTGCCCAAAAGAGCTTACACTCTACAAGGAGTAACATATAAAGCAATCAGTAACTGATACAGGAGGTGAAGAGAGCCCTGCCCAAAAGAGCTTACAATCTACAAGGAGTAACATATAAAGCAACCAATAACCGATACAAGAGGGGAAGAGAGCCCTGCCCAAAAGAGCTTACACTCTACAAGGAGTAACATATAAAGCAATCAGTAACCGATACAGGAGGGGAAGAGAGCCCTGCCCAAAAGAGCTTATTGATGGAATGTAACAGGTAAAGGCTCAATAGGTTGACTTCTCAGCCAATGGCCTATAACGTGGCAATTCTAGCCCCTTTCCCTATACAGATTAGTGTTTGGTGCTGCCTTTTTACTCCTATTTTTTTTCTAAATATAAATCAATTAGAATTCCTAGATCCCCAGTTATTTATGGGATTTATTCTCCATTTTCGGTAACTCTGCTAAACTTTTCCCTATTTTTGTGCTGCGTTTGATTCCGTCTCATTGTGCAATGCCGGCATCTAATCATTGGGCGAATCATTTGTTTTCCTGCCCTTGTTATGTCTCCCCTTGAGATGTTTTTCTGCATTTTAATATTTACCATATTAGAAACTAAGAGGAAGCAGCTGACTGCAATATTTTCCTTTTAGCCTATTTTTTTGGGGTGGGGGGGGTGATAATTGCTGGAACAGACAAATAAACAAGCCTTGAGTTGAGTACTGAAATTCTTAGGATTTCGAGGAAATGCACTATTTACAAGCACTACACTTTGTGTAAATACGCGAGGCAAGCGTGCTGTGGATCTGCTCGCAGTGAAAGGGGTAACGCAACCAATAAATAATATTAGTGAAGGAGAGAAAGGGATGCTGGGAGCTGCAATTCAACCACAGCTAGGGGGCAGCAGGCAAATGTCCATTCTGCATTCTGTTAGGCTCCCCCTGTCACCCCTGGCTTTGTATGTTGATTGGCTTAGAGAATTGATTGATTGGCATAGAGAATTGATTGATTGGCACAGAGAACTGATTGATTGGCATAGAGAACTGATTGATTGGAGTCCATTTTCATACCATGGCGATCGGACAGGTTAGAATATTTCGGTCGGATAAGGATAAAATCAGCGCCTGTATTGTGTATCTGCCGATACCCTTGGGGGACCTACAATGGGAGTCACTTTCGTATGATTGGTGCTGCCAACTATTTCATGTTCAGAACTGTTAAACTTACGACCGATATCCAAACATTTTGTCCAAAGAAGACTAAAATCTGAATGTGTATGGGCAGCTGTACTGAGATCAGGTTGGAAAGATCCTTTTGTATTTGGCTTT
Organism: Xenopus tropicalis; assembly: GCF_000004195.4. NCBI lineage: Eukaryota > Metazoa > Chordata > Amphibia > Anura > Pipidae > Xenopus > Xenopus tropicalis. The sequence continues at coordinate 141,516,900 of NC_030682.2, forward strand.
GTTTCACCTCCTGATCCATATAAGCCACTTGTTACACTGTAATTCCGATGTCGTTTTACTTTTCCTTTGTTATGCTTCTCATGCTTCTGGGGATCTGGGTGTTCTTTTGCTTCTGTAAACATCATCCTGAACATTCCTGGGCTTATTTCCATTCCAGCCCTGGCACTTGTTTTGACTGTTATGCCTTTGGCTGTCAGTGGGTGCTGAGAGTTGTATCTTAACAACAGCTGATGGGCCCACAGGTTGGGCGGCACTGAGTGCTACTGTCAGGCCCTGCTCCCACCGGCTGGTCCTTCTGTTGCCATCTTACTTTTATCCTCCTCCTTCCCCACATTCTTTCTGCAAAAAGAAGCTTCTCTGAGAGGCACCGTTATGTTTTAGCTCAGGGCAGTCACCAAGGGGTGACTGCTATTTAGGGAGTCAATAAAAAAATGAAAATGTAATGATTTAATTATCTAGATTTGTAATACAGATATGTGACCTGTTATCCAGTGTTTCCGTAATCTGGCTCTTCTAGTCTTAGAAAAATCAATATATACATTGTTTTGACTGCAATAAGGGGTAATTATATCTTAGTTGGGATCAAGTACAGGTACTGTTTTATTATTACAGAGAAAAGGGAATCATTTAACCATTAAATAAACCCAATAGGGCTGTTCTGCCCCAATAAGGGGTAATTATATCTTAGTTGGGATCAAGTACAGGTACTGTTTTATTATTACAGAGAAAAGGGAATCATTTAACCATTAAATAAACCCAATAGGGCTGTTCTGCCCCCAATAAGGGGTAATTATATCTTAGTTGGGATCAAGTACAGGTACTGTTTTATTATTACAGAGAAAAGGGAATCATTTAACCATTAAATAAACCCAATAGGGCTGTTCTGCCCCAATAAGGGGTAATTATATCTTAGTTGGGATCAAGTACAGGTACTGTTTTATTATTACAGAGAAAAGGGAATCATTTAACCATTAAATAAATCCAATAGGACTGTTCTGCCCCCAATAAGGGGTAATTATATCTTAGTTGGGATCAAGTACAGGTACTGTTTTATTATTACAGAGAAAAGGGAATCATTTAACCATGAAATAAACCCAATAGGGCTGTTCTGCCCCCAATAAGGGGTAATTATATCTTAGTTGGGATCAAGTACAGGTACTGTTTTATTATTACAGAGAAAAGGGAATCATTTAACCATGAAATAAACCCAATAGGGCTGTTCTGCCCCAATAAGGGGTAATTATATCTTAGTTGGGATCAAGTACAGGTACTGTTTTATTATTACAGAGAAAAAGAAAATATTTTTTAACATTTGAATTATTTTATTATAATGGAGTCTAGGGGAAATGGCCGTCTGGTAATTCAGAACTTTCCAAATCATGGATCCCATACTTATATACTGTAAGTATTAGTAGATTGACACATTTATGATTTGCAGGTTTACATATGAAATATAGTGGAATCCTATAGTGTATGTTGATTTGTTTTATACATATCCAATGCTGAATTGCTAAACAATAAATAAAACCCATACTGAGGGTCAGACTGGGGGGGGGGGGGGTTGCAGTTTTACTATTAACCTTCTAACAACCAGAGTGGCAAATATTAAACATTTCAAAGAGGCTGTTCACTGTTTTTTTTTGTGTGTTGGGCTCACATGTGGGGGTTCACATGTCTTTTTAGGTAATTTAGGGTGTGACTGGGGGGTGAATATTTATTTGCTGTCGTAGATATTCTTGATATAGTGATATTTTCCTGTATCTGTATTCATGTCATAAGTTAAGGGGTGCCCTGGTCAAAGGTTGGATCTGTGGGACTTGAACTAAAACACTAGTGGAACCCTGACGTTAGTTCCAGGTCCAGACTGGGGGCAGTTCTCTAATACCCGTGAGTGTCTTTGTGCCCAATCAAAGCAGCCAGAATGTTCCACACTGGTTTCATGCAGTGCCCACCTACCTGCCTATATATAATGGGTATTTCCCAGCTGATACCTGATTAGAATTTCCCCATTCACATCTTTCCCACCATCTTTGTGTAACAATAACAGCCAGGCCCAACGCGGCCCCCGTGCAGTGGGGGGGGGGGGAATAAACATTTCCACTAATGAAGGAAACCTGAGAGGGAGCAGATGTCGAGGGATGATATAACCTTTCCCTCCGTGCAGCTAAATATTCACTTCTGGGCACATGACGCGGATTTGGAAAGATTGTTTTCTTTTTTTGTCCCAATGAAGGAGAGTTTTGTGTTCAGATCGAAACCTCTGCTATTGTGTGTGTATGTGTGTGTGTGTGTGTATGTGTGTGTGTGTTTTTTCCACTGAGGATTTTATATTCTAGTATCGTATCTTGAGGTAATGAAAACAACTTACAGGGCTGTCATGGCTTCAATAGGGCGGTTTCTTAATTCTCTTTAGAAAAAAGAATGTATGAAACTGGCCACGGTTTTGTTTTGGCCTTCTTACTGGTGTGTGTGGGACTAACATGAGTGGGATTAACATGAGTGGGACTAACATGAGTGGGACTAACGTGTGGGACTAACATGAGTGGGACTAATGTGTGTGGGACTAACATGAGTGGGACTAACATCTGTGGGACTAACATGAGTGGGACTAACATGAGTGGGACTAACATGAGTGGGACTAACATGAGTGGGACTAATGTGTGTGGGACTAACATGTGTGGGACTAACATGAGTGGGACAAACATGAGTGCGACTAACATGAGTGGGACCAACATGAGTGGGACTAACATGAGTGGGACTAACATGTGTGGGACTAACATGTGTGGGACTAATGTGTGTGGGACTAACATGTGTGGGACTAATGTGTGTGGGACTAACATGTGTGGGACTAATGTGTGTGGGACTAATGTGTGTGGGACTAACATGTGTGGGACTAATGTGTGTGGGACTAACATGTGTGGGACTAATGTGTGTGGGACTAATGTGTGTGGGACTAACATGAGTGGGACTAACATCTGTGGGACTAACATGAGTGGGACTAACATGAGTGGGACTAACATGAGTGGGACTAACATGTGTGGGACTAACATGTGTGGGACTAATGTGTGTGGGACTAACATGAGTGGGACTAACATGTGTGGGACTAACCTGTGTGGGACTAACATGAGTGGCACTAACATGTGTGGGACTAACATGTGTGGGACTAACCTGTGTGGGATTAACATGAGTGGCACTAACATGAGTAGGACTAACATGAGAGGGACTAACATGAGTGACACTAACATGTGTGGGACTAACATGAGTGGGACTAACGTGTGGGACTAACATGTGGGACTAACATGAGTGGGACTAACGTGTGGGACTGACATGTGTGGGACTAACATGAGTGGGACTAACCTGTGTGGGATTAACATGAGTGGCACTAACATGAGTAGGACTAACATGAGAGGGACTAACATGAGTGACACTAACATGTGTGGGACTAACATGAGTGGGACTAACGTGTGGTACTAACATGTGGGACTAACATGAGTGGGACTAACATGTGGGACTGAAATGTGTGGGACTAACATGAGTGGGACTAAAATGTGTGGGACTAACATGTTTGGGACTAACATGTGTGGGACTAACATGAGTGGGACTAACATGAGTGGGACTAACATGTGGGACTAACATGTGGGACTAACATGAGTGGGACTAACATGAGTGGGACTAACATGTGGGACTAACATGTGGGACTAACATGAGTGGGACTAACATGAGTGAAACTAACATGAGTGGGACTAACCTGTGTGGGACTAACATGAGTGGGACTAACATGAGTGGGACTAACATGTGTGAAACTAACATGAGTGGGACTAACGTGTGGGACTAACCTGTGTGGGACTAACATGAGTGGGACTAACATGTGTGGGACTAACATGGCCACCTTGATGGAGAGATTCTAACTGGCCATGTTGGCTTGGTCAGATGAGATTTCTTGCCAACAGATTGACAGATCGAGATTCTCAACAGTTGGGAATCGTACATTTAACTGTGGAACACAAGGTCATCTTTCATTTTTGACAGTGAATAAGTAGCTCAGGGGAGAGGAACAGTGGTGGTTGGGTGAGTGGGGAGCGGCAGTGACGGATTGGTGGACCCTTAGGTGGCTGGGTGAACCTCAGGTACCCCAGTCCAACTCATGAGTGCCTTGGAACAGCCCATAAAGCTTGCATGGTGCATACACACATTAGAACTGCTTTCAGCTAACCTATTGTTTCTCCTACTCCCATGTAACTGGAGGAGTCCCAAGCCGGACTTGGATTTCTTACTATTGAGTGCTATTCTGATACCTACTGGGAGCTGCTATCTTGCTCCCTTCCCATTGTTCTGCTGATCGGCTGCTGGGGGGGATGGGGGGATATCACTCCAACTTGCAGCGCAGCAGTAAAGTGAGACTGAAGTTTATCACAGCACAAGTGACATGTTTTCCCATAACAGTATTCCTTTAAGGTCAAAATGGGAAGGTTTTGCCTCCAAGGGGACAACTGCTGAAAATGAAAGACTGCAGGGGAATCTCCTTCTTACAAGAAGCCTCTGTCTTGTCACATGTTCCCTCATTGGCCGCCCACACCTGCCCAGAACCTGACATGAAAACAAACCCGTTTGTCACTTATTGTTTCGGAACCTGTGAATCATTTCCATGGCCGGCGAGTGACTCAGAGGAACAAAGCCTTGAAAGAGAAAACCCATAGAGGGTGTTGGGATTCTCATATAAACCTGCCAGAAACATTCCCTAACGGCCACCGGTGATTCTTCAGGCTTTGAAGTCTGATCGGTTTGATCAATGTAACCCGTGTCACGTTCCCCTCGGGCCGCGCGAGCGCTAAATACAGGTTATACTCATACTGTCGTCCTGATGCGTTTCCAGGAATACAAGGGGTTTATAAGATATAATTACCCCTTATTGGGGGCAGAACAGCCCTATTGGGTTTATTTCATGGTTAAATGATTCCCTTTTCTCTGTAATAATAAAACAGTACCTGTACTTGATCCCAACTAAGATATAATTACCCCTTATTGGGGGCAGAACAGCCCTATTGGGTTTATTTCATGGTTAAATGATTCCCTTTTCTCTGTAATAATAAAACAGTACCTGTACTTGATCCCAACTAAGATATAATTACCCCTTATTGGGGCAGAACAGCCCTATTGGGTTTATTTCATGGTTAAATGATTCCCTTTTCTCTGTAATAATAAAACAGTACCTGTACTTGATCCCAACTAAGATATAATTACCCCTTATTGGGGCAGAACAGTCCTATTGGGTTTATTTAATGGTTAAATGATTCCCTTTTCTCTGTAATAATAAAACAGTACCTGTACTTGATCCCAACTAAGATATAATTACCCCTTATTGGGGCAGAACAGTCCTATTGGGTTTATTTAATGGTTAAATGATTCTCTTTTCTCTGTAATAATAAAACAGTACCTGTACTTGATCCCAACTAAGATATAATTACCCCTTATTGGGGGCAGAACAGCCCTATTGGGTTTATTTCATGGTTAAATGATTCCCTTTTCTCTGTAATAATAAAACAGTACTTGTACTTGATCCCAACTAAGATATAATTACCCCTTATTGGGGGCAGAACAGCCCTATTGGGTTTATTTAATGGTTAAATGATTCCCTTTTCTCTGTAATAATAAAACAGTACCTGTACTTGATCCCAACTAAGATATAATTACCCCTTATTGGGGGCAGAACAGCCCTATTGGGTTTATTTAATGGTTAAATGATTCCCTTTTCTCTGTAATAATAAAACAGTACCTGTACTTGATCCCAACTAAGATATAATTACCCCTTATTGGGGGCAGAACAGCCCTATTGGGTTTATTTAATGGTTAAATGATTTTAGGAAGTGCTGAACGAAAAGTTAAAGTCATTGTAATTAAAAATCTGAGCTGTCAATCATATATTGCCTGCCCCGCCTCTATGCCGGAGGCATAGAGGCGGGGCAGGCAATTTATGATTGACAGCTCAGATTTTTAAATTCATTTGAGCCCCACAGTTTGGGAACTAATGCTCTAGTTACCCCACTGAACCAACAATATTACTAAAGACTAATTGCAAGCTCTTTGGCCAAGTCTATGCTGAGAGCTCTATTCACTGAATTGCTATGTGCTATTGCATGATGGTGCAGGCGAGGGCACAGTCCCCTATTATTATTATTAACATTTATTTATAAAGCGCCAACATATCCCGCAGCGCTGTACAATAAGTGGGTTACATACATTGGACATACAGAGTAACATATAAAGCAATCAGTAACCGATACAGGAGGTGAAGAGAGTCCTGCCCAAAAGAGCTTACACTCTACAAATCTAGCAGTGCCCATTCCCGGCTGTATAATAAGCCTGCCATATGTGCATAGTTCTGCCCGGCGGCTGCCAATCCCGTCCCTGTAGGGAAGGAAGACATGGCAGGTAGCAGTTTGCCCGCTGTGAGCTCTCTGTGCGACACCAGATATATTTATATACAATAACCGCAACCGTCTGTCACCGGATTCTTTCCCACTTGCCGCCTTTACATCTTAATTCGCTTTACTCTCAGGCGCAATAACGACGGTTACACTTGAAAGCCGTAAAAAAAAATCCTTTTCAATCAATAATACGCACCCGGGAAAATCCAAATGATAATGGAGTCTGTGCTGACGTTGGCAGAATAAATACACATTGGCACAGTCTCCCGCTGCCCGTTTCAGCCGGCGTTACCCCTAAATCACCTTCATACTCGCCCATAAATCTCCCTTCTTTATCAGTCTGACTTAATGGGACAGCGGCTTCTCTTATCATTTGTATAGAAAATGATTAGCCGGCAGAACGGCCATTGTACTTCGTTGGCCTCCCGTCTTTCTGCCGGAATTCAGTCTAAATTCAGTCTAAAGGGTAAGTAAAGACCCAAGGAACAGATTGTACTGCACCGTGCAGCTTATAATTACTAAGCTATGCCTATTAAAGCTCTTCTTTAATGCAGTTATTACAGGTATGGGACCTGTTATCCAGAATGCTGGGGACCAGGGGTTTTCCTGATAAGGGATCTTTCCGTAATTTGGATCTCCATACCTTAAGTCTGCCAGAAATCATTTGAGTATTGAATAAACCCCCAATAAGGGGTAATTATATCTTAGTTGGGATCAAGTACAGGTACTGTTTTATTATTACAGAGAAAAGGGAATCATTTAACCATGAAATAAACCCAATAGGGCTGTTCTGCCCCAATAAGGGGTAATTATATCTTAGTTGGGATCAAGTACAGGTACTGTTTTATTATTACAGAGAAAAGGGAATCATTTAACCATTAAATAAACCCAATAGGGCTGTTCTGCCCCCAATAAGGGGTAATTATATCTTAGTTGGGATCAAGTACAGGTACTGTTTTATTATTACAGAGAAAAGGGAATCATTTAACCATGAAATAAACCCAATAGGGCTGTTCTGCCCCCAATAAGGGGTAATTATATCTTAGTTGGGATCAAGTACAGGTACTGTTTTATTATTACAGAGAAAAGGGAATCATTTAACCCTGAAATAAACCCAATAGGGCTGTTCTGCCCCAATAAGGGGTAATTATATCTTAGTTGGGATCAAGTACAGGTACTGTTTTATTATTACAGAGAAAAGGGAATCATTTAACCATGAAATAAACCCAATAGGGCTGTTCTGCCCCCAATAAGGGGTAATTATATCTTAGTTGGGATCAAGTACAGGTACTATTTTATTATTACAGAGAAAAGGGAAATTATTTTTAAAAATTAAAATGACTTGCTTATAATGGAGTCTATGGGAGACGGGCTTTCCGTAATTCAGAACTTTCTGGGTAACGAGTTTCCAGATAAGAGATCCCATACCTGTACAAAGATGTGCACTACAGGTTCTCCCCAAGCGATTGCAGGTTGGCACCGTGTACATGGAGTGTCCCTGGTATATCCTCAGGCACCGCTGGATTTATGTTTGGACGCTGTATCCCCCGTCCCCAGCCCAAGGCAGCTGCAGGCTGATTGCACCATTGTTTCTCTCATTACCCCTGACCATGGTGCTGAAAACAAGGACACAGCCAAAAGCGTTTGCATTGCATTTGTGCCATGGTGGTACTAAAGGAGATAGATCCCCCCACAGCATTGTTTGAGCTCCCTGTAACAGCACCACCTTGTGGCCATAAAGAGCAACACCAGAGGTAACAGTATGGCAACTCCCTCCTCTGTTTATAATTTCAGTCACCCAAAGATGCACTATTCTGCATCCGTTCAAGCTAAATACTGTAGCTTTGTGTTGTTTCAAGACAGGCACCACTTAAAAACAGGACAAAGTCAATTACTGGATAATTTTGTCTTAAAGGAAAACTAAAACCGGTGGTACCATTAAAGTGGTACCATATTTTTGGCAAGAAAGCAGAGCCTGCAGCCAACCGAATTCTTCTGAACCAAAATTCGTTAAAGAGTTCCACGCAACACAGAAACTCCTAATATACCTATCACTGTAATCTGTTCAAAACATATAAATAAATACCATTTTTATATGCTGAAATCCAGCTGCAAAACAGTTCTTCTCTTTCTGCATCATTTGAAATTCAAGTCCGGCTTGGGACTCCTCCAGTTACATGGGAGTAGGAGAAACAATAGGTTAGCTGAAAGCAGTTCTAATGTGTAGCGCTGGCTCCTTCTGAAAACTCAGACTCAGGCACACTTTACTGCTGCGCTGCAAGTTGGAGTGATATCCCCCCCCCTCCCCCCCAGCAGCCGATCAGCAGAACAATGGGAAGGGAGCAAGATAGCAGCTCCCAGTAGGTATCAGAATAGCACTCAATAGTAAGAAATCCAAGTCCGGCTTGGGACTCCTCCAGTTACATGGGAGTAGGAGAAACAATAGGTTAGCTGAAAGTAGTTCTAATGTGTAGCGCTGGCTGAAAGCTCAGACTCAGGCACACTTTACTGCTGCGCTGCAAGTTGGGGTGATATCCCCCCCCCTCACCCCCAGCAGCCGATCAGCAGAACAATTGAATGAAAGGGAGCAAGATAGCAGCTCCCAGTAGGTATCAGAATAGCACTCAATAGTAAGAAATCCAAGTCCGGCTTGGGACTCCTCCAGTTACACGGGAGTAGGAGAAACAATAGGTTAGCTGAAAGCAGTTCTAATGTGTAGCGCTGGCTGAAAGCTCAGACTCAGGCACACTTTACTGCTGCGCTGCAAGTTGGGGTGATATCCCCCCCCTCCCCCCCAGCAGCTGATCAGCAGAACAATTGGAAGGGAGCAAGATAGCAGCTCCCAGTAGGTATCAGAATAGCACTCAATAGTAAGAAATCCAAGTCCGGCTTGGGACTCCTCCAGTTACATGGGAGTAGGAGAAACAATAGGTTAGCTGAAAGCAGTTCTAATGTGTAGCGCTGGCTGAAAGCTCAGACTCAGGCACAATGCACTGAGATGGCGCCTACACACCAATATTACAGCTACAAATACATTTGTTGGTTGAAGAATAAAAGGTTAAATGGCAGAGGGAATTATTTGCTGTGTAACAGTGTCACTTAGAAATAAAAAGTGCCCCATAAAAATCAGGACAGTGTCCCTTTAATGTTTCCCTGCTCTCTACATAACATCAGTTCAGGGTTTCCATTGTTTCCATTTGCAGTTTCACTGGTTCATTCTGTCTGAATTATATACAGGGAAGCTGGACACTTACGTGCGTGATAAGAACTGAAGCAGAGCAACGAAAAACAAACCCATGGTCCCTCTGAAATCCTTTATTGGGTGGAAACGGAACCATTTGTGCAGTAGAAAATATAAGTGCACATCCCCTTAAATGTCACATTTTAATATTCGCCAAAGAAATGCAGGTTTCAGTTTGAGACAAAGAGCGGTTTCTCGTGTTCGCCGGACAGTTGTAAGAGAAAACCTTTATTTTCAGGTTGCTGACATAATTGATGGTATTTGTGCATAATGCCCCAATGAATCAGCGGCACCGAGCCTGGAGAGTTGGGTTTCCAGCCATTGCTGGTTTGGGTCACAGCAACCTGCCCTTCTCTCTGCCTGGGAGATCAAGGAATCTGAAGGCACTGACAGAAGCAAAGTCCTGGGACTCCCCCACTTCCTACTGTACATTCTTTCCATGCAGAAACATTAACCCTAACAGGCTTAACTGTTAATAAATAGTGGATTGTATCTATGGCTTCAGGTTCATCCTTGTCTCAGCTGTCATTGTCTCAGTGTGGCTGCCCACAAGCCTCCTTATACAACCCACCTTCTGTGCTGTAATCTCCTTACAATAAACCAGCTGGCGCAATAGCCAAGCAGTCAATGGGGGACTCAGGGTTGGTCTGGGGTGTACAGGGCTCACCAGAGGCCCCTGCTAACTGCCCACCATCACCCTCCAAACACACACTCACATTTTACTGAACTTTAGCACAATCAGGGGCCCCTGCTAATGCCCCCCCCCCCCACTAAACTTTAGCACGATTGGGGCAGAGAGGGCAGCAGGGGAGTGCTGTTGGGGATGCAGTTTGGGTCAACAGGGCCCAAACGCATCTTTTTTTCCCAGTGCCCAACTGGCCCAGTCCAACCCTGAGTGGTCTAACATCACCAAGGGGAGGCAATAATCCATAATAAAAATGGATAGGTCCTCTGCACTCAGCCTTCCAGACCCTATGCATCCCCCAAAGCGATAGAGCCGCAATCTCTGCCGACATCGATCCAAAAAAGCAAGTAGGGGGGAGCACAAGAAAACACAATAATACTGAACAACATGTTTCGGGCCCCTTCCGTGCCCTTTATGAACACACAGGGCACAAGGGCAGGGAAGTGGCCCCAAACATGTTGTGCATGGCATAGCAATAAAGCACTTTTTGCAGTATTATTGTGTTTTCTTGTGCTCCCCCCTACTTGCTTTTTTTGATCACTGAGGCACATACAATAAAAGAACCAAGCAGCATTTTGGAAATGAGAGGAGAAGCTTTAGGATATATTTATATAACCCCAAACTGTGCTGAATGGGGGCTCATTAAACCTACCCAATATAAAATGATTTTGTTAATGGGCAGGTTATATGGGATTTGCAAGGACAGAGGGCTTCTTTAAAATAGGGGGCAAAAAGCAGGGCCTGGATATGAGTGCAAAGGGGTTTTTACATAAATGGTATTGAACTTTAGATCTTCCAGATAATATCAAAAGTCCAGCATTTAGGGGGACATCTCCCATCTACATAATACAAATAAAGCTCAGGGGTAAAAGGTAGCGCAAGTAGCAACGTTTCTATGTGACTTAGCAATTTTATTGTGATATCATTAGATCAGTGGTTTCCAAACTTTGGGACTGAGTCCTCTTGAGGGGCTTGGAGCCGTGATGGGGGGTTCAACTTGATGGGCAGTTATGGTGAGAATTGGGGTGAATGAGCATTTCCTCTCCTACATAAACCCGAAAGCCCAGCTTGAAGGTCAGGTAGGGTGAAATTTGAGGTGAATATGTATTTGCTGTTCTCTGGGCCGGAACTAGGGGTAAGCAGAAGAGGCCTAAGGTGCAACGATGAGGGGGCGCTAGTTGGGTACCTCTCCTGCCGACCCATAGGGGCACATTTACTTATCCACGAACACTCCGAGCGTTCATTTGATTGGTCCAATGGTATTTTCTGCGACTTTTTCGGCACTTGCGCAACTTTTTCGTTACTTGTGCGCAAAAAATTGGTAAAGGTTTTCCCGCTTTTCACAATCGTTCGGTACGAAAATTTCGTGACTTTCACATCGCCAATACGATATTATTGTGATTAATACAATTTTTCATGATATTTGCCATCTTCAGAAATTTTTGGATCCAATCCGAATTTTTCCCATTTGGGATTTAAACTCATGATTTGATAAATCTGCCCCATAGTCTTTGCTCCCTTCTCACTGTGTCGCGGAACAATGACAACACCCCCCTCCTCCAATGGCTTTGCGAATGCATGCGGATGGGGGTGGAAGGAGGTTGCAGGGGCGAGGTGGCCAACCGGGTTACCTAGGGTGCTCAGTTGGCTTGGCCTGCCCAGGCCCGGATTTGTGGCGAGGCCACAAAGGCCCAGGCCTAGGGTGGCATAAACATAGGGGCGGCATGCCGCACGCAAATTTTTAAATTTTGCTCCCATACGGAGAAATGGGGACCTCTCCCCACTGCTCCGTATGGGAGTTTTAACTTTGGCACATGCACATGCATGCAGGGGGGGAGGGGAGGAGGAGGTTGTTGTTCGCGCATGCGCGCTTGCGCGGCGGATGGGGGGGTAGGGGTGCACCGAATGGGGGTGGTCTCGGGGTGCGTCATTTATTATCAGACTAATACACTGATATATTCCTGGATCTGTACTCACTGTATGATCTTAGGGGGGCCTGTATGTATGAGCTTAGGGGGGACCTGTATGTATGAGCTTAGGGGGGTCTGTATGTATGAGCTTAGGGGGGACCTGTATGTATGAGCTTAGGGGGGGGCCTGTATGTATGGGCTTAGGGGGGACCTGTATGTATGAGCTTAGGGGGGGTCTGTATGTATGAGCTTAGCGGGGCCTGTATGTATGGGCTTAGGGGGGACCTGTATGTATGATCTTAGGGGGGCCTGTATGTGTGAGCTTAGGGGGGACCTGTATGTATGAGCTTAGGGGGGTCTGTATGTATGAGCTTAGCGGGGCCTGTATGTATGAGCTTAGGGGGGGCCTGTATGTATGATCTTAGGGGGGCCTGTATGTATGAGCTTAGGGGGACCTGTATGTATGAGCTTAGGGGGGGTCTGTATGTATGAGCTTAGCGGGGCCTGTATGTATGGGCTTAGGGGGGCCTGTATGTATGGGCTTAGGGGGGGCCTGTATGTATGAGCTTAGCGGGGCCTGTATGTATGAGCTTAGCGGGGCCTGTATGTATGAGCTTAGGGGGGACTGTATGTATGGGCTTAGGGGGGACCTGTATGTATGAGCTTAGGGGGGGCCTGTATGTATGGGCTTAGGGGGGACCTGTATGTATGAGCTTAGGGGGGGTCTGTATGTATGAGCTTAGCGGGCCTGTATGTATGGGCTTAGGGGGGACCTGTATGTATGATCTTAGGGGGCCTGTATGTATGAGCTTAGGGGGGACCTGTATGTATGAGCTTAGGGGGGGTCTGTATGTATGAGCTTAGCGGGGCCTGTATGTATGAGCTTAGGGGGGGCCTGTATGTATGATCTTAGGGGGGCCTGTATGTATGAGCTTAGGGGGACCTGTATGTATGAGCTTAGGGGGGGTCTGTATGTATGAGCTTAGCGGGGCCTGTATGTATGGGCTTAGGGGGGCCTGTATGTATGGGCTTAGGGGGGCCTGTATGTATGAGCTTAGCGGGGCCTGTATGTATGAGCTTAGCGGGGCCTGTATGTATGAGCTTAGGGGGGGCTGTATGTATGGGCTTAGGGGGGCCTGTATGTATGGGCTTAGGGGGGCCTGTATGTATAGGCTTAGGGGGCCTGTATGTATGGGCTTAGGGGGGCCTGTATGTATGGCTTAGGGGGGGCCTGTATGTATGGGCTTAGGGGGGCCTGTATGTATGGGCTTAGGGGGGACCTGTATGTATGATCTTAGGGGGCCTGTATGTATGAGCTTAGGGGGACCTGTATGTATGAGCTTAGGGTGGGTCTGTATGTATGAGCTTAGCGGGGCCTGTATGTATGAGCTTAGGGGGGCCTGTATGTATGATCTTAGGGGGGCCTGTATGTATGAGCTTAGGGGGGACCTGTATGTATGAGCTTAGGGGGGGTCTGTATGTATGAGCTTAGCGGGGCCTGTATGTATGGGCTTAGGGGGCCTGTATGTATGGGCTTAGGGGGGCCTGTATGTATGAGCTTAGCGGGGCCTGTATGTATGAGCTTAGCGGGCCTGTATGTATGAGCTTAGGGGGGCTGTATGTATGGGCTTAGGGGGGGTCTGTATGTATGGGCTTAGGGGGGCCTGTATGTATGGGCTTAGGGGGGGCCTGTATGTATAGGCTTAGGGGGGCCTGTATGTATGGGCTTAGGGGGGGCCTGTATGTATGGGCTTAGGGGGGCCTGTATGTATGGGCTTAGGGGGGCCTGTATGTATGGCTTAGGGGGGCCTGTATGTATGGGCTTAGGGGGGGCCTGTATGTATGGGCTTAGGGGGGCCTGTATGTATGGGCTTAGGGGGGCCTGTATGTATGGGCTTAGGGGGGCCTGTATGTATGGGCTTAGGGGGGCCTGTATGTATGGGCTTAGGGGGGCCTGTATGTATGGGCTTAGGGGGGCCTGTATGTATGGGCTTAGGGGGGCCTGTATGTATGGGCTTAGGGGGGCCTGTATGTATGGGCTTAGGGGGGCCTGTATGTATGGGCTTAGGGGGCCTGTATGTATGGGCTTAGGGGGCCTGTATGTATGGGCTTAGGGGGGCTTGTATGTATGGGCTTAGGGGGGCCTGATGAATGGTGGGACCTCTAAGCGGGGCTTTAACTGAAAACCCGATGCCGTAAGTAACCACCGGGCACTGAAGAACCAGTCCCAGACCCAGAACTAAATAGAACTTTCATATCCCTCTTTCCGCTACATAAATGTAACCAAATGTCACTCCCCCACTGGAGGCGTTCGGGGCAGAGATTTATAACACTATGATTTAGCAATCATATAATTACAGGAGATTCTCATCTCTCATACAATTATGCCTAATGTCATGTAAACATGGAATAGACTTGATCAAAGGGATGTGTAAAGGCCTTTTTTAAAAAAAAATGCAGTAATTATATGGCTTTACGCTGCGCATACTGTCATTTAAAATGATTTGTTTTCAAGCAAAATTGACCAATATAAATTATTTTTTGACTGACATACCTATCATTTATTTAAGGAACATTTAAAAGTGTTTGCATGGAGGGATTTCATATATAAATACTGGCATTTGACATGGAATGCTGGACCTATGAGAAGGAAGGGGGGAATGGACTCTCCCTTCCCAGGTGAGAGGAAATGGTGCATTCTGGGCAAAATGCCTCCCCGGTGTTCAAATGGCACATTCCTAGGGCTGTGGCCCCAAAAAGTCTGTATTCTGTTGATTGAAGATTTATCGAAATGTGTGATTAGAGTTTACCACCCACTTTCTATTCATTCCTATGGGATTTTTCAGAAATGAATTGATCAATGGCAATGGATAAAAGTTTGATAAATACGCATCAAAAATCCCACAGGAATGAATTGAACATGAGTGAGTTTTTATGTATTAAATTTGCCCCTTCATGTTATTTTTCAGAGCAACTGTGGGAGCAGCAGAATATTTAGTCAGATTCTTCTTTCTCCTCCTGGTTTAACCCACTACGTAATAGACCCCTCTTTACAGCCTTGGACTGGGCCACCGGGGTACTGGTAAAAAAAAACCCAGTGGGCCCCTGAGGGCCAGATCTGATCCACCCCGGGCGCTCCCATGATCCGCCGTATCCGTCCCCCGACGCGTCACAGGTAATTTTTTTCTAGGAGCCCTTGGACTGGGGTTGGAGGGTGTTGGGGGTCTCTGTGGGGGGGGGGTGAAGGCGGGGGGGCCATTGGGGGGTGCAGGGGCCCCTCAGTTCGACCTTGCCTCTTTATATATTGCACTAAGGATACAAAAGGCTAACTGGTTGGGCATGGATGGGGAATATTACATAGACCTAAAGGCACATATGTTGCTTCAGAAGTTCCAGGCTGAGGTTCACTTTCCAGCCTTTTCCATCCACTCTCTCTACTGTTGCTCTTTCATGCCAACGCTCCCTGGTTTCTAGATATTTTCTGGTCAAACCTCACATTTGCCCTTTACTTCCTACTGTCCTTCCTACTATACTTCCTACTGTCCTTCCTACTGTCCTTCCTACTATACTTCCTACTGTCCTTCCTACTGTCCTTCCTACTATACTTCCTACTGTCCTTCCTACTATACTTCCTACTGTCCTTCCTACTATACTTCCTACTGTCCTTCCTACTATACTTCCTACTGTCCTTCCTACTATACTTCCTACTGTCCTTCCTACTACACTTCCTACTGTCCTTCCTACTGTCCTTCCTACTGTCCTTCCTACTGTCCTTCCTACTATACTTCCTACTGTCCTTCCTACTGTCCTTCCTACTGTCCTTCCTACTATACTTCCTACTGTCCTTCCTACTATACTTCCTACTGTCCTTCTACTATACTTCCTTACTGTCCGTTCCCTTACTGTCCTTTCCTAACTGTCCTTCCTACTGTCCTTCCTACTATACTTCCTACTGTCCTTCCTACTATACTTTCCTACGGTTCCTTCCTAACTATACTTTCCTACTGTCCCTCCTACTATACTTGCTACTGTCCTTCCTACTGTCCTTCCTTACTGTCCTTCCTACTGTCCTCCTACTATACTTCCTACTGTCCTTCCTACTGTCCTTCCTACTGTCCTTCACTAACTATACTTCCTACTGTGCCTTCCTACTATACTGCCTACGTTGTCCTTCCTACTATACTTCCTACTGTCCTCCTACTATACTTCCTACCTGTCCTTCCTTACTATACTCCTACTGTCCTTCCCCTACTGTCCTCTACTGTCCTTCCTACTGTCCTTCCTACTATACTTGCCTTACTGTCCTTCGCTACTGTCCTTCCTACTGTCCTTCCTACTATACTTCCTACTGTCCTTCCTACTGTCCTTCCTACTATACTTCCTACTGTCCTTCCTACTGTCCTTCCTACTATACTTCCTACTGTCCTTCCTACTGTCCTTCCTACTGTCCTTCCTACTATACTTCCTACTGTCCTTCCTACTGTCCTTCCTACTATACTTCCTACTGTCCTTCCTACTGTCCTTCCTACTATACTTCCTACTGTCCTTCCTACTGTCCTTCCTACTTTACTTCCTACTGTCCTTTCTACTGTCCTTCCTACTATACTTCCTACTGTCCTTCCTACTGTCCTTCCTACTATACTTCCTACTGTCCTTCCTACTATACTTCCTACTGTCCTTCCTACTATACTTCCTACTGTCCTTCCTACTATACTTCCTACTATACTTCCTACTGTCCTTCCTACTATACTTCCTACTGTCCTTCCTACTATACTTCCTACTATACTTCCTACTGTCCTTCCTACTATACTTCCTACTGTCCTTCCTACTGTCCTTCCTACTATACTTCCTACTATCCTTCCTACTATACTTCCTACTGTCCTTCCTACTGTCCTTCCTACTATCCTTCCTACTATACTTCCTACTGTCCTTCCTACTATACTTCCTACTGTCCTTTCTACTGTCCTTCCTACTTGCTCTACCTGTGACCACTGGGCTCCCCTTATAACAAATTTCATATCTCCAAACCCCCTTCAGATTGTGACTCTGCCGATAGGAATGTGTAGAAGATGCTTTGGAACTGTTCTCTATAAAATTCTGTTCATATTGGGATTTATTGGATATGCATTAAGGATTTTCCCTTGAGAGCCCACCCCTCGTCCAACCAGATGCAAGACATAAAAGCTTAATGGTATTATTGTTAATGTTTCCCACACCAGGAAACTCTATCTAAAGGACAAAAATACAACTGGCCGAGCATTTCATCTCCATGGGATATGTATGTTCCGAGTCCCTAGTGATGTGCCCCGAATATCTGCACTGTTTGTATAATGTACAGAAATAAATACGTTGGCGTTGGTGCACGAGAATACAGCAATAAAATAACCCAACCATTCTCTATTCATGGAACCAACCCAAGAACATGGGATAATATATAACTATATAACAATAATGTGACTAGAATGAATATTAGACCCAATACCCAATAGGAACCTTTCTAACTCCCAACTTATGGTTATTTATGGGTGCAATGATGGTTTCATTGGTTTAAAGTGCATTGTGGGTTGTAGGATCAATGGGTCAAGGTTCTCCTAATATAAACACCCTAAGGTAGGGTGGTGCCACAGTGATTGGTAATCCAAAATTACTTAGTCTTCTATAAGAAAATACAGTAACTCAATGGGTCAAGTTCTGGACTTCCATAAAACAAAATGGCAGCTGAAGAGGCGGATCTTAGGGAATTCCCTGCTAGACTCTATGCTACAAGAACTGGTGCAGCTTGGAAGAGTCATAAAAGGAAAACGGTTCTAATCATATGCATACGAGGTCAATGGAACTATTTGTTTTGCCCTTAAATTAAATTATTTATCTATGAGCGATGACTCTGCAAAGCCAAGGATAAACAGAAGATTGATGTAAGAGAGTGTTCTCTAAAGCGACGAATCACAAGGTTAAGTCGTCCTTGTTACTGACGATTTGAAATTGTGTTTTTTTAGTGGTTTCCCACTTCTGAAATTATTTATTGATGAGCTAAAGAAAAAAAAGTTGGAAAAAGTGTTGGAACCTAGATAGATTAGATAGGTACCTAATGTATAGGGGCAGAGACAGGGGAAAGTGTTGGAAGGGTTACTGCCTGCCCTGCTCTCATTTCCCTACAGAAATAGGGGTTGGTAGCACTAGGTAGATACCTAATATATAGGGGCAGAGACAGGGGAAAGTGTTGGAAGGGTTACTGCCTGCCCTGCTCTCATTTCCCTACAGAAATAGGGGTTGGTAGCACTAGGTAGATACCTAATATATAGGGGCAGAGACAGGGGAAAGTGTTGGAAGGGTTACTGCCTGCCCTGCTCTCATTTCCCTACAGAAATAGGGGTTGGTAGCACTAGGTAGATACCTAATATATAGGGGCAGAGACAGGGGAAAGTGTTGGAAGGGTTACTGCCTGCCCTGCTCTCATTTCCCTACAGAAATAGGGGTTGGTAGCACTAGGTAGGTACCTAATATATAGGGGCAGAGACAGGGGAAAGTGTTGGAAGGGTTACTGCCTGCCCTGCTCTCATTTCCCTACAGAAATAGGGGTTGGTAGCACTAGGTAGGTACCTAATATATAGGGACAGAGACAGGGGAAAGTGTTGGAAGGGTTACTGCCTGCTCTGCTCTCATTTCCCTACAGAAATAGGGGTTGGTAGCACTAGGTAGGTACCTAATATATAGGGGCAGAGACAGGGGAAAGTGTTGGAAGGGTTACTGCCTGCCCTGCTCTCATTTCCCTACAGAAATAGGGGTTGGTAGCACTAGGTAGGTACCTAATATATAGGGGCAGAGACAGGGGAAAGTGTTGGAAGGGTTACTGCCTGCCCTGCTCTCATTTCCCTACAGAAATAGGGGTTGGTAGCACTAGGTAGGTACCTAATATATAGGGGCAGAGACAGGGGAAAGTGTTGGAAGGGTTACTGCCTGCCCTGCTCTCATTTCCCTACAGAAATAGGAGTTGGTAGCACTAATACACCAGTTCCAGTGCAACAATTAACCTTTGGACTAAAATACCCCTGAAGTGCAGATCAGAATCTCCCAAGTAACTCTTAGTACAAGTTGCCCCAGGGACTGGTCCGATTGCCATCTTGGAGTCAGGAAGGAATTTTTTCCCCTCTGTGGCAAATTAGAGAGGCTTCAGATGGGGTTTTTGCCTTCCTCTGGATCAACTGGCAGTTAGGCAGGTTATATATAAGCATTATGGTTGAACGTGATGGACGTATGTCTTTTTTCAACCCAACTTACTATGTTACCATGTTACTAAGTACAGGCCAGTTGTAATTTCCAGCTCCAGGCCCTTGAGGCCCTTACTCCGGCACAGGGTTCTTGTGAGCCACAAGCTCATTGTTAAGTGAGCGGAACCCCTCGTTGGGTCGCTGTTGTGCCGCTCACATTTACCCACAAGCAGGGGAAACCCATAGAACCTTCCATATGTCATTAGGGTATTTGATTCCGTGGGCAGAGCCAGGGTTAATGCTCTCAATGTCACATATAAAGTGCCCATGCATGGCTGACCCTGCTATTGTTTGGCCTAAATCTCTCGGCATTTACTCCTTTGCTTTTGATGTGGGCCGGTGTTTATTTATCAGCGCCAGGGGCCTCACTTCGCTCTTTCTCTCCGTCAGTCCTTGCTCAGACCTTTGAGCTGATAAATCTCAGGGCTGCCATTCCAGCCTGGGTGGTTAAACATGAACTTCATTTAATCTGCTTTCTATTTGCTTCTCGGCTTTAATAGGTTGTTCGTTATGCTCGGGGCAAAGCTGTGTCACAAACAAGCAAAGCATGAAGGAATTGTATTTCCTCGCCCATTGTTCCTTTGATATGATTGTGTTCCTAACGACACAATGCTTCTTGCACCTAATGGCTCGGCCTTCTCAAGTGCCGGCGCTCTCGGGATCTGAGCCGACGGCCACAACAAAAGAGCCTTATCTGTGGGGGCATCGCTCCGGCACCCACGCAAATAACCCGCTAACAGGATACGCTCAATTCATATTTATATCAAGTTTAAACAGCCTGTCCTCCTCCGTTCCCAATATAAACAATGACATTATACACAGTGTTCCCTCCTGTAACATCCCCTTCCCCTTCTTGTTTAATTAAACAGATCTGTAATATTTGTTACTTTCCCAATGCTCCATGGGATTGTACCTACCTGAGGAATACAGGGTGCCATGAACATCTACATTGTCATTGTTAAAGAGCCCCACACAACCCAGAAACCCCTAATATCCCTATCCCTGTAATCTGTTCCTTCAAACAGTAGGAATAAATACCATTTTTATATGCTGAAATCCAGCTGCAAAACTGTTCTTCTCTTTCTGCATCATTTGAAATCCTGGCAGGGGAGGAGGGACTAAAACACTGATGTTACACATTGTAACAACTTCCCCACAGCTTACAGACAGCATGCAGGAACTACATAACCCACAATGCATTGCACTGGGATGTTCCTTTCCTTATTGACATCACGTGTGCAGCAGGGAATTGTGGGATTGGGAGGAGGCAGACTGAAGGCAGGCTGAGGGACAGGCGACTACGGTTACATGTATTTGAGTCACAAAGTAGTCAGCCAGATCAGCAGGGGAACAGGGGGCGGGGCTTAGGGAACAGGGGGCGGGGCTTAGGGAACTGTTCCAAACCAGATTATTACATTAAAAATAATGAAAAGGCTGAATATTTTTTAATTGATGTATAAAAAGCTCAAGTTGGGTTTGGGTGGAGTTCCC
This sequence comes from Xenopus tropicalis, assembly GCF_000004195.4. Lineage (NCBI taxonomy): Eukaryota > Metazoa > Chordata > Amphibia > Anura > Pipidae > Xenopus > Xenopus tropicalis. Next base: position 141,537,920 of record NC_030682.2, read on the forward strand.
CTTTAAAGGACCAGCAAGTTGCCTCTTATAGGTCTTGTCACGGTTCTGGTCCCTATCCAGTCGCTTTCCTTGGTTCTGTATCTTGCCTGCTTTACTTTGGGTTCTATTCCCAGTTTTGCCCCAGGTTCCAGTCAGGTCCTGCCCCTGCCGTTCCTGTTTGTTGTGTATATGTTTTATCTCTCTGACCCCTCTGTACTGGGGCCGGGCCCGGCTCATCTTGCTTCTCGGTATCCCCACCTGACCTTGGCTGGGGACCATTCTCTTCATTTTGCTCCTGGGAAGCAGACTGGAAGCCACGTAGGAAAGGGACGATCAGATCACATTAGTGTTTACAACTTTAATAAGAATAAACTCGGGATTAGTCTGTTTCCTGGGGGCCTGTGTCACTGACCCCAAACAAACAGAGAGTATTTGACATTTCAGGCTTGAAACTGAAAGGACTGAAAGGCAAATAGAGAAACTACATGAACTGTATAATGATTACCCATATAATTATCATACTATGGTTATTTTCAAGGTAAACAGTGAGATGTCTCTTCTATTTTTTTCCTTGTTCTCCAGTGTTACTCCCATATCTACAGATACAGTACCTGAAGGGCTTGTTTACTTATTTAGCTGTAGGTACAGTGCTAGGGACACAAATTTGGGCAAAGTTGAGCCCCACTGGGGCAGAGACTCATGGGAATGAGAAAGGGACCTAAGATTGTAAGCTCACTGGGGCAGGGACTGGTGGGAATGTGATAGGGGCCTTAAATTGTAAGCTCACTGGGGCAGGGGCTGATGGGAATGTGATAGGGACCTTAGATTGTAAGCTCACTGGGGCAGGGACTGATGGGAATGGGATAGGGACCTTAGATTGAAAGCTCACTGGGGCAGGGACTGATGGGAATGGGATAGGGACCTTAGATTGAAAGCTCACTGGGGCAGGGACTGATGGGAATGGGATAGGGACCTTAGATTGTAAGCTCACTGGGGCAGGGACTGATGGGAATGTGATAGGGACCTTAGATTGTAAGCTCCACTGGGGCAGAGACTCATGGGAATGAGAAAGGGACCTTAGATTGTAAGCTCACTGGGGCAGGGACTGATGGGAATGGGATAGGGACCTTAGATTGAAAGCTCACTGGGGCAGGGACTGATGGGAATGGGATAGGGACCTTAGATTGTAAGCTCACTGGGGCAGGGACTGATGGGAATGTGATAGGGACCTTAGATTGTAAGCTCACTGGGGCAGGGACTGATGGGAATGGGATAGGGACCTTAGATTGAAAGCTCACTGGGGCAGGGACTGATGGGAATGGGATAGGGACCTTAGATTGTAAGCTCACTGGGGCAGGGACTGATGGGAATGTGATAGGGACCTTAGATTGTAAGCTCCACTGGGGCAGAGACTCATGGGAATGAGAAAGGGACCTTAGATTGTAAGCTCACTGGGGCAGGAACTGATGGGAATGTGATAGGGACTTTAGATTGTAAGCTCACTGGGGCAGGGACTGATGAGAAGGGCTGATTCACTTATTTAGCTGTAGGTACAGCGCTAGGGACACAAATTTGGGCAACGTTGAGCCCCACTGGGGCAGAGACTCATGGGAATGAGAAAGGGACCTAAGATTGTAAGCTCACTGGGGCAGGTACTGATGGGAATGTGATAGGGACCTTAGATTGTAAGCTCCACTGGGGCAGAGATTGATGGGAATGTGATAGGGACCTTAGATTGTAAGCTCCACTGGGGCAGGGACTGATGGGAATGTGATAGGGACCTTAGATTGTAAGCTCCACTGGGGCAGGGACTGATGGGAATGTAATTGGGCCCTTAGATTGTAAGCTCACTGGGGCATGGACTGATGGGAATGTGATAGGGACCTTAGATTGTAAGCTCACTGGGGCAGAGACTCATGGGAATGAGAAAGGGACCTTAGATTGTAAGCTCACTGGGGCAGGGGCTGATGGGAATGTGATAGGAACCTTAGATTGTAAGCTCACTGGGGCAGGGACTGATGGGAATGTGATAGGGACCTTAGATTGTAAGCTCACTGGGGCAGGGACTGATGGGAATGTGATAGGAACCTTAGATTGTAAGCTCACTGGGGCAGGGACTGATGGGAATGTGATAGGGACCTTAGATTGTAAGCTCACTGGGGCAGGGACTGATGGGAATGTGATAGGGACCTTAGATTGTAAGCTCACTGGGGCAGGGGCTGATGGGAATGTGATAGGGACCTTAGATTGTAAGCTCACTGGGGCAGGGACTGATGAGAATGTGATAGGGACCTTAGATTGTAAGCTCTCTGGGGCAGGGACTGATGGGAATGGGATAGGGACCTTAGATTGTAAGCTCACTGGGGCAGGGACTGATGGGAATGTGATAGGGACCTTAGATTGTAAGCGCTCTGGGGCAGGGACTGATGGGAATGTGATAGGGACCTTAGATTGTAAGCTCCACTGGGGCAGTTGCTGATGGGAATGTGATAGGGACCTTAGATTGTAAGCTCACTGGGGCAGGGGCTGATGGGAATGGGATAGGGACCTTAGATTGTAAGCTCCACTGGGGCAGGGACTGATGGGAATGTGATAGGGGCCTTAGATTGTAAGCTCACTGGGGCAGGGACTGATGGGAATATGATAGGGACCTTAGATTGTAAGCTCACTGGGGCAGGGGCTGATGGGAATGGGATAGGGACCTTAGACTGTAAGCTCCACTGGGGCAGGGACTGATGGGAATGGGATAGGGACCTTAGATTGTAAGCTCCACTGGGGCAGGGGCTGATGGGAATGGGATAGGGACCTTAGATTGTAAGCTCACTGGGGCAGGGACTGATGGGAATGGGATAGGGACCTTAGATTGTAAGCTCACTGGGGCAGGGACTGATGGGAATGTGATAGGGACCTTAGATTGTAAACTCCACTGGGGCAGGGACTGATGGGAATGATGTATAATCTCTGTACAACAATGTCTTTATATAAATAAAAATAACAATCTTCCTATTAATTAAATCCAGTCCTGAAATCTCTCCTCTCATGACATACGTCCCCTTGCCGCCACCCTACTTACTTTAACCCTGTCCTTATCTGACCACATTTTCATGCATTTTTGACTCTGTTCCAGTTTTCTCTCCAAGACAGTTTTTATCCGGCTAAGGCTCTTTCCCTTAGGTTTCTTACTGTATGTTTTGTAATGTGAGACAAGTGTCAGCGATGCGCCTGTGTGACATAGAAGCTCCGGGTGGATCATTCCCAGAGAGATCGCTAGGAATGTGGTGGGAATTGTCCCAAACCCACCGGGGCGAGTTCACGACTTACAGATCCATTTCCCAACAAAATCTTGGTTTGGGAAAAATTTCAATTTGGAGTTGAAAAATTTTCTTATAAGATTTTTTTTTTTTTAAAAAGAATGGTAATTTAGTCCAAGAAGTAAAATCTTCCTGAAGTTCCTTTAGGTCAAGGGCTGTTCAATGACTCTGATCAAACTATCGACGAGGAGGAAATTATTGATGATTTATTGTTCCATAAAGGAAGTCTTTGTTCTGCAGGTATGGGATCCCTTATCAGGAAATCTGTCATCCAGAAAGTTCCAAATTACGGAATGGCCATCTCCCATAGACTCCCAATAGACAGAACAAGCCTATTGGGTTTATTCAATATTTAAATGATTTTTAGCAGACTTAAGTTATGGAGATCCAAATTACGGAAAGATCCGGAAAACCCTAGGTCCCGAGCATTCTGGATAACAGGTCCCATACCTGTACTACAAAATAAGATCTGAGTTTTCTGCCACTTTGAGTTTATAGGTAGAGTTAAGACAAGGTCACAATTCAAACCCTTTCCCCCGTTGGAGGTGCCCATACAGGGGCAGATTTCAGCTGCTGATTTGGGTCCTTCAGCAGCTTCAGCAGCTTATCTGCCTGTGTATGGGCACCTCCAATGGGCCTACCCAACCGACATCTGGCCTACAATTGGCCAGATCTCGATCGGCCAGGTTTGAGTTTCCCATTGGATCAGGGATTGCATTGGCTCATTGATGTGGTCCTCGGTCCAATGGTGCCTATACCCACCATTTTTATTTGATCATTTGGCCCTAGGTCCACTAAAATGACTCTAAAAATGACTGGAATGTTCAGTAAAGCTGTAGATATATTGCATATTCCCCATTGTATGGAGAAATCTCTGCCACTTTGTACAGTAAGTGGAGTAGTATTTCTTGGCAGGTTCCCAGCAAATCATTATGCCCCCTTTGCAGCACAAGCAGCTCTACAAGTGCCAGCAATGTTGTCAGAGCATTTGGGTAGTAGGACATCACTATCTTCTCTCCTTCCCCTCAGAGGGTGAGGAGTCCCTATAAATGGGGTCTATTTATCACCACTGATGTTGCACATAGCAACTAATCAGCAATTAGATTTGAATGGTCACCAACAAGTTAGAAAACAAAAGCAAAGATCTAATTGGTTGCTAAGGGCATCACCACCTGTGCTGTTTGTCTCCAATCTTAATGGATACACCCCATCAATGTCAATTGAGATCACTCCAAAACTTCAGAGAACTCTATCACCAATAATATTCTGAAGCATCATCAACAATAATGATACCAAGAAGAATTTTATCTACTTCCATGAAAAAAGTCAATTATTTGGCACAAAACCTCTGTGGTTTCTAACTCGAAGCTACAGATCCTACAGAATCCGCTCTACAGAGAAGCTCCGAGAGTTCCGTGAAGTTCCGTTACATTCTACTGTATATTTCTTTTTGTTCTTTGAACCCACAAGTTACATTTATTCAGCGCTATTTCTGAAGAATGTGTTTACTTATGTGGCTCAGACTTCCTTGGCTTCCAACCGCTATTTATTATCCCTTCCAATAATTAATGGGTTTTTCTACAAGGAATTTTTCCACTGGGTCAAGAAATGTTTCTAAGCCACAAACAAGTCATGGCGACCCACACACAAGCTATCCCGATGTTCTCTGTTCCATTGGCACAGACCAGGTTCCTACATAAAAGGCTGCTGAGATCTAGATAAAGGTGATAATGAAGCCATTGGACCAATGAGGCCGTAGAAATGAATTTTGGAGCCAGCTCCTGCCTCGCCCACACAGACCTGAGGCTATGAATGTTACATTATAATAACTAGTCTGTCTGCCTGGCCCTCCTATTATAGGTCTTTCCCTCATTCACAGGGTCCCTTATCCCCAACTTCACTAACAGTTGGAATACCTTAGGGCAAATCTTCCTACTGAGGCCTTTCAACCCAGACTCTCTGTAGGAATTACAGCCACCACCCCTGGGACTATGGAAACTCCTTCCTCCCCCAGGGCACAGGTACCAGGCCCAGACTGGCAATCTGTGTATTCTGGCAAATGCCAGAGGGGCTGCTGTAAGATGCCATAGACACTCACTATTTATTGGGCTGGGGGGGCTGTTTGGGCTTCTCTGTACTGGAAACGCCAGGGCCTATTTATAATCCCAGCCAAGGCCTGGTAAGTACCCTTCCTCATCCCCTACACCAGGGGTGGGCAAACTACGGCTCGCAGGCCACATCCGTCCCATTGGCCTTTTTAATTTGGGCCGCCAACTCTGGCCCCCTTAAAAGAATAATGGGCCCTGATTGGTTGCTCCCCGTGCGCGTGACGTCAGCATGCATGAGGCGCAACTGTATAAAAGGATGCAGCGGGGAGCCGGAGGACAGAAGCAGCCAAGGACGGAGGAAGCAGGAGATTGCTGGAGGATGTAGCCGCAGGCCACTGGGGGAAGATGGAGGGTGCAGGGGGGGAGCTGGAGGGAGGATGCTGGTTGGAGGATGCTGAGGGGGAGCTGCAGGATGTTGGGGAATGGAGCTGGGGGATGCTGGGGGGGAGCTGGAGGATGTTGGGGAGGATGCTGGGGTTGGGAGCTGCAGAATGCTGGGGAGTGGAGATGGAGGATGCTGGGTGGGGAACTGCAGGATGCTGGGGGGTGGAGCTGGAGGATGCTGGGGGGGAGCTGCAGGATGCTGGGGAGTGGAGCTGGAGGATGTTGGGGAGAATGCTGGGGGGGAGCTGCAGGATGCTGGGGAGTGGAGGATGTTGGGGAGAATGCTGGGGGGGGAGCTACAGGATGCTGGGGAGTGGAGCTGTGGGATGCTGGGGGAGAGCTGAGAGGCCCCGTGATTTCTGATGGCAGCCCTGGGCGTAATTCCGGCCCGCCCCGTCTGTAAGTCTGTGGCCCCTGAGCCAAAAAGTTTGCCCACCCCTGCCCTACACTTATACAACATTATGCTATTTTAAAGACTTTAAAGTCCCCTATACCCATACATTATGTCTAATGAAGCGATACTTTTAGACTTTTTGGGTTCCAGTGATGAAATTATTGCTGTGCTACTGTAGCTCCAGGGGTATCCATTGCTCCAGGAGTGTCCACAGATCTAACCCTGTGGCTCAACCACCACCAACTACTTTGAACTCCAGAGTTTGGGAATACCTGTAACTGAAATATTGGGGTAAATACAATTAGTTTTCTACAACTTTCTTTTCCCAGGCTCCTATCAAGGTGTTGCTGAATCTGCTTGCCATTTGAGAAATGTGAAAGCCTCAGTTGTCTTCTGCAGTAGCTCAATGAAACGATAGAAATTTTATGTTTTAGTTGCTCTGTAAAAGGAAAAATGTCAAAGACAATCAGCCTTATTAATAGGTTTTGCTTCCCCTTTACGCTTGACAAAAATACAGTCGGAAGAAACCCTCAGAACAAGGTGTTTGCTCTCCTTCTGCTGAGATTTATTGAAACCATAATCCTAGAGTACTGGAATGTCGGACTGTATTGTTTCTATGACAAGGGGCATTGCCCTTTACATATCATTATGTTGTAAAGAGCCGGGCGAATAGGAATGTTTAGGTGAAATGTATGTGACAAACTGATGATTATTTCACTAAACCACAGAGCAGAATATAACTTAGTCAGTACTGGACTGTTTTGCCCCAACTCCCATGGATAGAAATGTAGTAACATCAGTGGGTGTGGGAAAGGGTTTGGCCTCTCAGCCTCCTCCTTAATTAATATTGAGATTGCTCAGTAGATTAACTTTCTCTATGGCCTATGGCACAAGTTACATTTCTGATACCCCTCTGCGCCTTTTGTTGTTCACATACAAATTAAACCACCTGTTACTACTCATGGCAAGTGTGTTTCAGGCCAAAAATGCTCATTTAATACGTGAAGGTGGCACAGAAGGGCATCAAGCTAAAATACATCAGTGGAAAAGCTCTACATGTGCCGAAGACTTATAGAAGGTTTATAGAAGGCTTAAGGTGGCCATACAGGGGCCGATTGTACCTGCCGATAACGGTCCCTTAGACCAATTCGGCAGCTTATCGGCCCGTGTAGGGGCACCAACAACTGGCCTGCCCAACCAACATCTGGCCTAAAATCGGACAGATATCGATCGGATCGGGGACTGCATTGACCTCGCCCTTAACAGTCATTATAATTCGATCATTTGGCCCCATGGCCAAACGACCAAATAAGCCTAAATTCCCCCGATATCACCCACCCGTAGGTGGGGATATCGGGAGAAGATCCGCTGCTTGGCGACCAGATCGTTACGTGTATGGCCACATTTAGAAACAAATTGGATTGGTACTGTCTTTCGTTTTTCGTATCCAGGCAATTAAAGCATTGAGGTCAAGATGGACAGTGGTTAGTGATGTGCGGGTCTACAAAATGTCAACCTGCTCCCAATCTGTGCCCAACCTGACCCTCTTGCCCCATCTCTGATATCATGAAGGGGGCGGGACAGGCAGGTGTGTGCCTATAAATATAGGCTGCCAGAGGTAGAAGCTGGGCAGAGTAAGGCCATGGGCTGGGAGGGCAGAAGGAAGAGCTCAGCCCAAACCCACCCGTGACCCGCAAGCACTGTGCAAACCTGCAAGTTTAGGATTTGGCTCAGCCCGCACATCACTGGTAGTGTCGAATACCTTATGAGATTGTGCAGCAAGTCTCGTTGATTTTGGACTTACGTTGAATGATAAAAAATACGTGGACGCCCCTTATAATTATTGGATTTGGTTATTTAAGCCCCAGCCATTGTTGCCAGCACAGGTGCCACTGCATCATCCTTTGACTTTATGGCAATTGGGGGAAGAACCTCTCTTGGATCAGCACAATAATGCCGCTTTGTACAAAGCCAGGTCCATACATGGGACACCTGTAGGATGAATTAGGGTGTTGAATTGAGCCAGGCCTTATCCCCGGCATCAGTGGTGTAAGTAGCATCAGCTGGGCCCGGGTCCAGAATGTGCAACCCCACTGGTGTCCCCTCTCCTCTGGACAAGTGTGCAAATACCTCTCTCATTCTGCTCACAATATGGTGGTGTTGCATCTCCAGGGGGCCCCATGGGGAACAGGCCTGGGTATAATCTACCCCCTAGTAGCTACACCGCTGCCCAAACATCAGTGCCCAACCTCAACATCTAGTAAAAAGCTCTCCCAGGAGTATAGAGTAAAGGCTGTTTAGCAGCAAAGAGACAACAAAGGATATACAGGTATGGGACCCATTATCCAGAATGTTCGGGACCTGGGGTTTTCTGGATAAGGGGTTTTTCCGTAATTTGGATCTCCTTAACTTAAGTCTGCTAAAATTTATTTAAATATTGAATAAACCCAATAGGCTTGTTTTGCTTCCAATAAGGATTAATTATATCTTAGTTGGGATCAAGTACAGGTACTGTTTTATTATTACAGAGAAAAGGGAATCATTTAACCATTAAATAAACCCAATAGGGCTGTTCTGCCCCCAATAAGGGGTAATTATATCTTAGTTGGGATCAAGTACAGGTACTGTTTTATTATTACAGAGAAAAAGAAAATAATTTTTAAAAATTAGAATTATTTGCTAATAATGTAGTCTATGGGAGATTGCCTTTCTGTAATTCGGAAATTTCTGGATAACAGGTTTCCGGATAAGGAATCCCATACCTGTATATTAATATAAAAAATATTAATGTCCTTGGTTTTTGGAAGATGTTAGTTAGGCAAGTTTCCAAATATAGTGTATCCCTACTAGACGCTGGATGAATAAAAAATCATTACAGACGATTGCAATTGTATTTCCTATTTGTATTATGCGTCTGTGCGTAACCTGCGTTGAAAAGGAAAAGGCCGGGAGCTGTTGGAACTCATTAAAATGTGTCCAGTAAGATAATTACAGCTCCAGAAGAGCGGCTGCAACATCCGTGGCATCTACAGCCCTTTCTCCCGATGATATAAAGCGTATGCCACGAATATTACAGGGGTGCCAAAAAGTCAATTGAGCGCATCATGAAAGAAAAGGAGCTCTTTGATTACAACGTTATGGAGGACGACTTGGAAAAAAAAAAAAGTACATTCTCCTGCTGAGTAATCCATGCTGAGTTCATTAACTGCAAGGTATTATGTAATAGCCTGGCCTCAATCAGCTCTTTCTTTACGTCAAGCCACACTCGGATACCCGGCCAGTGCAGTTGTAGCGGCGAGGAGGCTGAATGCCAAGTGGGAAAGTTCTTCTAAGCCATAAAAACATCTGTTGGATATTATCTGTGGGTTCCTAATGGCTGCAGTAATACGAGAGGCACAGATACGAGACAGGCACCATTAGTAATCGTGGCAGGGCAGGGGAAGTCGAGGCCGATTGTGAAACAACACCCCTGTTCATTCAGTCTCTTGTGCAAATACACAAGGTTAACACTATTTGTAAGATGTGGGTTAGTGGGGATTCTCAGATCCATGTGAATGCAGATTGTGCTTTGGTTCCCAATCATCACATGGTAGAGTTTTTCAAGCCTTTCCTTGGCCAAAACCAATAATAATCTTATCTAAATGCTAAATGTATCTGGCTGAGTTGACTTGCTACAAAATATAATATGTTGCTGTGAAGGTAGCACATTCCCAAGAAACACAATCAACCAATTACAAGCATGCACATGAAATATGTATGTATGTATGTATGTATAACTTTATTTATAAAGCGCCACAAGGGTACGCAGCGCTGTACAATCTTACAATGTACAAATTACACACAGGGAGGACAAGTGATATAATAAATACAATAAATAAGTATAAATACACAGGGAGTAAGTGCCATGTGGTATGAGACACAGTAGGAAGGAGGTCCCTGCCCCGTCAGAAAGGTTTTCCTATTCTTTACGATTGTTCCAATACGATAATTTTGTGACTTTCGGATCGCCAATCGTAAACAATCGGTTCAATATAAAAATATCAGATCGTAAGTATGAAATCTTCATATTCAAACGAACAGAATTTTCGTGACTTTTGTAATCATCAGAAACTATCGGATTTCGTGATTTGGCTTCGTACTTTAGTGTATAACTCGCAAATTGCGAAATAAACTCAAACTTTAACAAATAAGGCCTATAATGTAATGACGTTTTGGTCTTGAGTTTTGATCAAAAGTCCATTGATGTGGAACTGATTAATCCCAATACTTCAATACTGAGGAAAAAGCTGAAAAGCTGCTCCCCTGGCAATGCATAAAAATGAGGATATTGATAGCAGAGGGGGACTTGAACTTAATGGAGGCGCTGGAATGGGGCGCCATCACCAATATGAAATATAAAGGGAAGGGCGTGTTGCCCATCACTGCTCTCAATAACAGTCAAATATCTTCTGAAAAATACAGGCCGGATACAGCTGACGAAACTCATTCTCTGCTCAGTGTTCCCGTATTTAATAGCGAGAGTGATGTACCTCCCCTTGATATGGGAACCGTATCCTTAGCTGAAAAAGAATGGCGCGTTCTTAGAGTAGAAGAGACAAGAGCTAATGTAGTAGAAGCCTGAAGACCACCAGGGATAACACACGGCTGGGCTGAGCATCGCACCGCACCCAGGATTGAACTGATCGGAAATATTTATTGCCGTAGGAGGAGAACATAAAGGATGGAGCCAATTTGCTCTTGACTCCTGTCAGATACTTGGATTCCCTACTTCTCTAACAGGTAATGGTGCTATTGTGGTTTCACTGTCTTCAATTGGTGTTCTGACTGGGGGGGACTGTGTGGGGCATGGCTGGGCAATTAAATGAACAGAGACTGACATTTATATTACATCTCAAAAGGCCCGCTAAGCATTTTATAGAATCAGTTGGATCCGTAAGAGCCGCAATAAGTGGCGTTACTTTGATTTCATTAGGTACCCAAGTAAAACTTACAGATTCCCTACAGCATAGAACCCTGTGTGAAGCCCACTGCCCGCCCCCCTTGCGTGATGGAATAATTAAGAGATGGATGTTTAAACCTCATGGAAACGATTCTTCAATGACCTTCCAGCGGTTGAACTGAAGAACAAATTTCACTTCAGAGATGTAACAATTAGGAAATCAATAGAATAATAAAACATGACTGGCAGGCATCAGTTAAATTCAGCAAATCAATATCTCAGTTCTAATGATGCCTCTCTTCTCTCAGGCAATTGCTTGGTTTCTCAAGGAGGAACCATTCTCAGCCGCTTCTCTCAGACTCTTCTGGGAGATTCACATTCTCCGCCTTTGTCAGTGATTCAGTGGCACTGTACTGGGGGCACCGCCAATGTATTGATCCCATGCCCACTGATCACTGAACTCTCATTTATTCAGACTCTGGATGTCGTGATGTCAAACCAACTACAACAGGACTCCTTACAGTCTGGCTAGGCCTTATTAACTTGTGTCCCCAACGTAAGGTTCTTCTTCACTGGGCCCTGTTTCCTTAGACTCTTGACCATCCTCCTCCTCCATTCTAAGCAGCTCTGCACAGCTGAACTGCAACTCTTCATATGACTGAAGGCTTCACTAAATCCTAAGAACGTCTCTTTAGAGCTACATCACAAGTGGACCTTCTCAATGTTCTACCTTCATGGAGACGCCATTCAAGCAGCTAGTTTTCTTCAATCCCATTACCTAAGGGTCACTGGCATTTTATTCTATGCCAGCGGTTCTCAACCTGTGGGTCAGGACCCCTTTGGGGGTTGAAAGACCTTTTCACAGGGGTCACCTAAGACCAGCGGAAAACACATATTTTCCTTGGACCGATTTGGCAGCTTATCAGCCCGTTTAGGGGCAGGAACAAGGGGCATGCCCGTCCGATATCTGAAATTGGGCAGGTTAAAAGATTTAGTCAGATTGGAACTGATTGCCCCATTGCTGCCATTATAATTTGCCTACATTTTCCCCGATATCTCCCACCCGTAGGTGGGGATATCGGGAGAAGATCTGCTCGCTTGGAGACCTCGCCAAGTGAGCGGATCTCCACGTGTATGGGCACCTTGACTGAGGAGACTGTATCCTAATCTCTCCTATCAATAACTCAATGGGTTCCTGGGTTTGTCAGATCACCAGGAATAAAACCAGTATATTGAAGTATTATATAAGTAGTAGAAGTAGTATTTAAAATCCCTTTGCCAGGAATTGGTTTCATGACTTTCCCTAGACAGTTCTATGTTATGATATGAATATTGTCCTATATTTGCTGGAAGCCTGTACAGAAGCCATATAAAATGTCTGTTATATATATATCCCCCTGCATAAGGCTCTAATCAAATAAAACATGAAACCCAAATTCATTTTTTCATTAACAGAGCCATACCTATTATTAAGGCATTTAAAAATCCCAGCTGCCAATCATATATTGTCTTCCCTGCCTCTATTGGAATTATTTTTTAGGGTGACAGCCCCCATTTAAGTTAAGCATAGCCTTAAGTTGTTTAATAGGGTTCTAGCACCCTGCATTTTGCACCTTGCCTGCAATTCATCAAAGCCGATGTATTGGAACAAGGTGCAGGTTGCAAGGAGCAATAACATATTGTGCATTTCTTGAAATTCTGTTTGTCAATGACCTCTCTGGTGTCAACTTTGCTCTTTTTATTACATTTCAAATGATCGAAAATGAAATTAAATTGCCAGGAAATCCCTTTTAAAACATTCGACCTACATTGCCCGATCTGTTATTGTTTAACCTATAGGCCCAGGGGAATTGCGATCCAAAGACGGGCCGATCTGAACATTGTATTTAGCTACAAGCAGACCTGGTGGTTTACAGTAAAGCCACAAAGGAGACCTGACACCACTTGTAATCTATATACATGGAACTGGAATCCAGCAGGAGGGTAAAGGAAGCCTTTGATGATAGCAGTTTCATTTTACAGGTGAATGATAGGGGGGGAATAAGCAGATTATCACTTTGAAGCGATCTGGGTTTATCAGCTCAGAAAACAAACCCAGCTTTTGTTAGTAATTGCCAATCCACTTAGGCTGTAATATATAGATATATATAGACAGTGTCGGACTGGGGCCTCAGGGGCCACCAGAAAAACCATGGGCTCACTCTCCAAACTATTTTTCCTTTTTTCCTCGCCCAACCTCTTTATTCTCCTAGTCTCTTTTATTTGCATGCTAGCATCTATCCTTCCATCTATTTCTCCTCTTTCTTCCCATTCAGAAATAGGGAATGACCATAAAACAGGCCAAATAGTCAGGAGCAGGAGAGCCCACTGACACCTGGGCCCACCGGGAGTTTTCCTGGTATCCTGATGGGCCAGTCCGACACTGTATATAGGCATTCAGGGATACATTCTACTACAGTATCTCCTAACTCTATTATGTTGTATCTTCTCACTAGTTATATGGGGGAACGCTGAGCCCCATAGCCAAGGCCAAAAACTGAAGAAGCCCCAGGATTCATGGGGAACACTGATACTTCCATAGAGATTAATCCAATCTTATCTCACTCAGTTACAGTGCTTTCTGCTGTGCAAACAAGATGCTACATCCAAAGCTGCTACTAGTAGCTCAGTGTGTCTTCACCCTTACAATATGGTGGATGGAGCTCCGCTTCAAGGATCTTTGCAAAAACAGCTTTCAAAGCACCAGGGCCAAAACATATGAATTAACCAGACAAAGGGAACATAGGACCGAACCAACCAGATAATTTCTCTGCAATTGCAGATCTCAGTCTACTATACACATATTCAACACTCACAAGGCCCTTAGCTCTGTTTTCCAAATTAAAGGAATCTTTCTTATACAATATAGCTTAAATGACTCCAGGGCTATACATTTTTTCCCCGCACCCCACACTCACACAGTATTTGCAGAGGAGCCACTATCCCACTGTTTAGAAGGTTCTGTGCACCTAATTCCAATCCACGAAGCCAGGCCTTAAGTTCTCACTTGTAGGTGAGCCCAAGGTAGAGATCTGTAAGGCCTACATGGGTTAAGCTAAAACTGACCATACACTATAAGAGTTGGTGGGGATGCCCAATGAGTGAATCTTTTCAGCAATTTGCCCTAGGGCCAAACAGTCAGATTACATTAATGGGAACACAAGCCACATTAATGAGCTGTAACGGTCCTCAAACCATACCTACCCCATGGTCCAATTTTTAACCAGATGTTGGTCAGGTAGGTCCATCAGAGGACCCCATATATGGGCAGATAAGCTACTGAATTACCACCTTAAATCTGCTCATGTTTGACCATCTTTAGTGAAACTGTGAATTAATGTGGGAAATCTACACTTTGTTGGTACAGTGATGTTGTATTATGTTGGGTACATTGGGTTCCTCCTATAGTTCTTAGACTCCCTCTGGGTAAGTTGTGAGTTATTTCTCTTTTTAGGCCATCCTTCATGCTTGCTGGATCTCCATACATTTACAGACCTTACAAACCTGCCAAATGGTTATAAGACCAATAGCACAGAATTTGATGTATCATTAAGATAGGGCATCAGATGGGCCATACACACTTTAACAGAAGGCACATTTTCAGTTGGGGGCCTTATCGTTTATAAAGATCATACTACTGGTTATACATGTAAAGGTGCCCATACAAGTTAAGAGGTCGCCAAGCGAGCGGATCTTCTCTAGTGATGAGCGAATCTGTCCCATTTTGCTTCGCCATAAAATTAGCGAAATGGTGAAAAATCCGTGAAATGCATTTGCTGCACGATTCTTTTTTGTCGCCCGTGTCTTTTTTGTTGCCCGTGTTTATTTTTTTTTGTTGCCCGCACTTCTTTGATGCGGCCGTTCCCAATTTTGACGTGACCGCGCCCTTTTTTGACGTGACCACGCACAATTTGACGCGCGGCTAATTTTTCTGCAGCGAATTTTCACTGAAGTTTCGATAAACAATTCGCCAATTCCGAAATGCGGAAATACGCTGCGAATCCATGCCTGGCGAAAAAATTCGCTCATCACTGATCTTCTCCCAATATCCCCACCTATGGGTGGGCGATATCGGGTGAATTTAGGCTGATTTGAATTAGAACGCCGGTAATAGCAGTCGGTTCGGGGACCGCATCAACAAGCCGATACGGTCCCCGATCCGATTATATTTTTTAACCTGCCCGATCAATACGATATCTGGCTGATTTCAGGCCAGATATCGGTTGGGCAGGCCTGTCGTTTGTGCCCCTACATGGTCCGATAAGCTGCCGAATCGGTCCAAGGGACCAATATCGGCAGCTACAATCGCCCCCGTGTATGGCCACCTTAACACTATTGTTGGAGTACATGACCAACATTTTCTACCCCTCAATATAAAAACCCCCATCTTGGCCATAAATATAGCACACAGATGACCACCTTAAGAACATGATGCCATGGAATGACAATGACTACCTGAAGCCCAACAGGTGAGTAACATGGGAGACTGATGGCTGCACCAACTGCACTGAAAGACCTATAAGTGGTTTGCCTACATGCTGTTTGGCTGTCTGATAAATAAACATCTATGTTCCTGTTCACAGTTCCTGCTGCCCATTGTCACAGGTGGATTCTATATTTATCTCACACCAACACAGAGAACAGTCTAGACCAGGTGCAAATAGATATAATCTTAACTCTAGTCCCAGGCGATGATGGAAAAACTCAGGCATGGGAAAAATATCCGCACATCTCTATCGGCATACAATACATTCCATAAAGCTTGTTGCAATAAACCCGATAACGAGCCCTTAATGAGAATTCAGTTCCTAATAAGCACTGAACAGCTCTGTATAATTAAGGAGAATAATTAAATAACATAAATAATTTCTTTCTTGATAATGAGAGGCAGAATTAAAGATTGATCCGTCACTGTTTGTAGCACATTCCTTATTATTTCCTAATCACTACAGGTTACCTGCTGTCATACAGTTTATTCCGAGTCGAATATTCCCAGTGTTCTCATACGATTGTTACCATAGCGAAATCGTTAATAGTTAATTCATGACTCGCAGCAGCCACTGGAAACTTGTGCTTTCTCTTCAATCCTCATCTACACCCAAATGTATGTTTCCATATATATATTGAAAAGAAAATTGGTCCTGACCCAGAAGATGGACTTCCTACAGGACAATTAGGCAAGCAAGTCACATACTCCAAGAACATTTATAAGCCTACAGTAGTTGGAGTAGGTCAGGAATCACTCATTGCTAGGCCTCGCAGGCACCTGTGCTCCTATAATTCCCAACTTAGTATAAGTGTAAAGACAATGAGGTTGCGCTGGTGATTGAGAAGCATAAAAAAATGAAGAGCATTGGAGCCTCCTCAACATGAAGCCCCCATCCCTAGTGATTACATCTCATCTGGGCCTGTAGAAGTGTTTAAGAAGACACTAGTGTGACTTCATATGTCATATGTAGTGATGAGCGAATCTGTTCCGTTTTGCTTCGCCGAAAAATTCGTGAATCTTTCAAAAGATCCGCGAAACGGCGAAAATGTCGTGCAACAAAGAAAATTTGTTGCCCGCGGCTATTATTTTGTCGCGCGGCTATTGTTTCGTCGCCCGCGCTATTGTTTTGTCGCGCGGCTATTGTTTCGTCGCCTGCAGCTATTGTTTTGTCGCGTGGCTATTGTTTAGTCACCCGCAGCTATTGTTTTGTGGCGTGGCTATTGTTTCGTCGCCCGCGGCTATTGTTTTGTCGCGTGGCTATTGTTTCGTCGCCCGCGGCTATTGTTTTGTCGCGTGGCTATTGTTTCGTCGCCCGCGGCTATTGTTTTGTCGCGTGGCTATTGTTTTGTCGCGCGCTATTGTTTCGTCGCCCACGGCTATTGTTTTGTCGCGCGGCTATTGTTTTGTCGCACGGCTATTGTTTTGTTGCGCGGCTATTATTTTGTCACGCGCTATTGTTTCGTCGCCCGGCTATTATTTTGTCACGCCGCTATTGTTTCGTCGCCTGCGGCTATTATTTTGACGCCCGCGACTATTCTTTTTTGACGCCCGCAACAATTTTTTGCCATGCGGCAAATTTTTTCATCCGTGGAAATTCGCCGCGAATCCATGCCTGGCAAAATATTTCGCCCATCACTATATATTATTGTTTTTATATTTTTGGAATTATGACAATGATGTTTTCAACATTTTTTTTAATATATCTGCAAAACTGTCATGATCTAAGTGGGAGCCTGAAGAAATGGGGAGGGGTACACCTATGCTGCCATAAAGGTAAATTTACAAACAAAGGTGTAAAATCGCAGCTGCCCATAGCAACCAATCAGCAATTAGTTTGGATCAGTCTATGAGCAATTAGAAAATGAAAACAAAAATGTGATTGGTAGGTATGGCTAACTATCCAAAGTTACTATATATCATCTCTCTTTAGAGCAGCGATTGTAAACCTGTGGGTCGGGACCCCTTTGGGGGTCGAACAACCCTATCACAGGGGTCGCCTAAGACCATCAGAAAACTCATATTTCCAATGGTCTTAGGAACCGAGACACCGCTCCTCTATGGTTGGGGGTCACCACAACATGAGGAACTGTATTAAAGTGTCATGGCGTTAGGAAGGTTGAGAACCAGGGCTACTGAACTTCTGGTATTGTAATGGAAGTTCTCTATATAACATACAGCATTTCCAGCCTTATTCCTTGTTAGGGTTTGGTTCTCCATCCAGTTCTCTTCTTTAGAAGATTCCCTTGGTATATGCAATAAATGTATTTAAAAACACAGAAGAAGAGCTCAGTGAAACGCTGATTATCTTGATCAGCCCAGAAAGAGTCAGAGTTTCGGACATGAAACCCAAATGGACCCAAAAAGATAAACTTCATTATCAGCAGATAAAAGACATGCCCTGCTCCCTGTTAGGAATTTATTGGCAGCTCTTTCCTATTATTTGCCCATTGTATTTGCAAAGGGACAGACTCTTGCAAACTCTTTCAAAGAAATGTGTGTGTGTTGGGGGGGGGGGGGGGGGGTCTTAAAATATTGCCCTTGTTGTTTCAGCAAACAGGTCAGGAGTCCAGGCCACCCACTTTCCAAACAAGCATTATCAGCAAAGCCACAGGAGAAGATGACAGGGAGGTGGATTTGTGGGAGATGGATGGTGGTGGGAGTGGAGCGGCACATTGTGTGTCTCATCTACCCTTACCTGTTTTACCTGTTATCATGGGAAGATTATTTTCTTCCTATTCTTCCAGGTGTTTGTTTGAGGTGGTCACCTTACAAGATGACTTTGAATGACCAAACGTCCTACAATGCTATCTCCTTTTCTGCCAACACTGCACCTAGTCTATCAGTCAAGCAAGGTCTCCCTGAGAAGACATGGAATTCAATTTGCCAAAAGAACGTCATTGAAAAGTGCATCTACCCATTCAGCAAAACCAGTGATCACTAGAGGTCATTGTTTTTTTCTAACTGGAGATTCACTTAAAGAATCTAGAGGCAAATAGGCCTGAGCAGCCACTAGTTATGCAGGTATAGGACCAGTTATCCAGAATGCTCTGGACCAAGGGTATTCCGTATAAGGGGTCTCCATACCTTAAGTCTACTAAAAAATCAATAAAACATTAATTAAACCCAATAGGACTGTTTTGCATCCAATAAGGATTATTTATATCTTAGTTGGGATCAAGTACAGGTACTGTTTTATTATTACAGAGAAAAGGGAATCATTTAACCATGAAATAAACCCAATAGGGCTGTTCTGCCCCAATAAGGGGTAATTATATCTTAGTTGGGATCAAGTACAGGTACTGTTTTATTATTACAGAGAAAAGGGAATCATTTAACCATTAAATAAACCCAATAGGGCTGTTCTGCCCCCAATAAGGGGTAATTATATCTTAGTTGGGATCAAGTACAGGTACTGTTTTATTATTACAGAGAAAAAGGAAATCTGTTTTAAAATTCTGAATTATTTGATTAAAATGGAGTCTATGGGAGACGGACTTTCCGTAATTTGGAACTTTCTGCATAATGGGTTTCCGGATAAGGGATCCCATACCTGTATATATATATAGAACATTCACCTATAAAGCTAAATTTTGAAATATACTTGTTTCAATACCAAAGCCAACATCATCAAAAACTACCATTTATTGGGTTATATGTAACCCATACTGTTATCTATAGATATTTATAGTATTTACCAACCTTCAACCAACCTTCAGGCTCTCCAGGTATTCATGAAAAATCCTAAGTTTTTGGTTGCAAATAGATGTTTCCAATTGTAGTTCAGTTATGGGAGGATAGTAGCTCTCCGGACACTGAGCACTCAGTTACATCTGCATTGATTCGGACCCCCGAGGGACCCCTATTCTCCAACTGCAGGGCTGCCCATCTGACCTTTAGGGAGCCGGGATACAGACTGATCCATTTACATTTATGGTTTTCTTTAACACAAGACAGGCATTTATTACAGCTACAGGTTCCATCGAATAGTCAGTATATGAGATCTGGTTTCAGAACTGGGGCTGTAATGATGGACGTAATAAATGTGATACTGAGCCGTAAATGTAGTATATTCTATTTGCAGTCTAAATGGCCTCTCCGTCAATGTAAAAAGTAATATTAGCTGTAGGATTGGCAGCTCATAATCTGTAACATGGTCTGTGCATAAAATATGAACTAATGATAGACTAACCTGAGAACTGGCAACCAATGTCTATAGAGTGGGGAGATGGCCCCTGATGTTTGCACTTTGCATCTCCTTATTGTAATCCAAAGCTAACAAGTCAACTTCTTGGGGCAAAATGCCTTCCCCAGGGTGAAATCTGTCAATATTTTTGATAGATGGAGTAATCATTAAACAAATAATTATTTTATATAAGAAATACTGTTTTTTTGCTTGTTGCTTATTAATATAATTAGAGAACTCCTCCGTTTTTACAATTATGTGGTCACAGAACCCCCTTCTAATATCCTTATCATTTACAGTAGGGGGTACATTATCCCTTATAATACATGAGTGATACTCAGAGTTCCCTGTATAACTCAGCCTGCAGCCTTGTGCCTTTATATGGGCACAGAACCCCTCAGTGACTGCTAATATCCTTATCATTTACAGTAGGGGGTACATTATCCCTTATAATACATGAGTGATACTCAGAGTTCCCTGTATAACTCAGCCTGCAGCCTTGTGCCTTTATATGGGCACAGAACCCCTCAGTGACTGCTAATATCCTTATCATTTACAGTAGGGGGTACATTATCCCTTATAATACATGAGTGATACTCAGAGTTCCCTGTATAACTCAGCCTGCAGCCTTGTGCCTTTATATGGGGGGCACAGAACCCCTCAGTGACTGCTAATATCCTTATCATTTACAGTAGGGGGTACATTATCCCTTATAATACATGAGTGATACTCAGAGTTCCCTGTATAACTCAGCCTGCAGCCTTGTGCCTTTATATGGGCACAGAACCCCTCAGTGACTGCTAATATCCTTATCATTTACAGTAGGGGGTACATTATCCCTTATAATACATGAGTGATACTCAGAGTTCCCTGTATAACTCAGCCTGCAGCCTTGTGCCTTTATATGGGCACAGAACCCCTCAGTGACTGCTAATATCCTTATCATTTACAGTAGGGGGTACATTATCCCTTATAATACATAAGATTGGCCACAGAACTCTTCAGTGAATAGAATTGTTTTTACATGAATCATTATCCTATATCTCAGCTATTAATTCTCAGCTATACCTTTTTCCTAATGGGCACATTTTACCATATGACTGGATTTCCCAATCTCCATATTAAATACAGCAATGTTTGTACATACAGTACATTTGCCTTTAATCCTGAGAAACAATTAGGTGATTGCATCCTGGGGATCCAGGCCTAGCCCATAGATACTCTCTCTATAAATGTATGAGGTATTAAGGGAAATGTTAATATGGAATATTTTTCCCAGTGTTGTGACTGCTGTGTGGAACGTCATTATCAGCCAAACATGTGACTTCTAACGAGATGAGAATAACAGATATCTGAGCGCAGGAGAAAAACAGAGATTATGTCTGAAAACTAAAGCTAAAGGCCATAGAAGTACAATAATCCTATATAAGCATTGGCGACTGGCACAAACCTTAACGAATAACATCAATCCTTGTAATTGCATCCATTTTAAACATCCAAAATGAGCCCTATGGTTTCAAAATGCCTGAGGAGCCCCCCAAATATTGCCCCCTACCTACCCCCCCCCCCCGGCATCCCCCCCCAACGACTCAAGGAAAGAACTTGAACTACACCTGGGTTGTCTTTAATATCCCAAAAACAATAATAGTATTGAGCATCAATATATCCTAAAAGTAATGTTAGGATTGTGCATCAATCGATTGCTCTTCTGCTGCTTTTGCCCCCAGACATACAGGCCCGGACAGAAAAGAGGCGGGGAGATGGTGTTAAGGGTGGGGCCATGACATACATTGGAGGATCAAGTGGGAATATAGAGTGTA
The DNA here is from genome assembly GCF_000004195.4 of Xenopus tropicalis. NCBI lineage: Eukaryota > Metazoa > Chordata > Amphibia > Anura > Pipidae > Xenopus > Xenopus tropicalis. Next base: position 141,559,566 of record NC_030682.2, read on the forward strand.
GGAATATAAAGCAGCTTCTTACATGTACCCAACCCTAACCCACCCACTTCTTACATGTACCCAACCCTAACCCACCCACTTCTTACATGTACCCAACCCTAACCCACCCACTTCTTACATGTACCCAACCCTAACCCACCCACTTCTTACATGTACCCAACCCTAACCCACCCACTTCTTACATGTACCCAACCCTAACCCACCCACTTCTTACATGTACCCAACCCTAACCCACCCACTTCTTACATGTACCCAACCCTAACCCACCCGCTTCTTACATGTACCCAACCCTAACCCACCCGCTTCTTACATGTACCCAACCCTAACCCGCCCGCTTCTTACATGTACCCAACCCTAACCCACCCACTTCTTACATGTACCCAACCCTAACCCACCCACTTCTTACATGTACCCAACCCTAACCCACCCGCTTCTTACACGTACCCAACCCTAACCCACCCGCTTCTTACATGTACCCAACCCTAACCTGCCCGCTTCTTACATGTACCCAACCCTAACCCGCCCGCTTCTTACATGTACCCAACCCTAACCCACCCGCTTCTTACATGTACCCAACCCTAACCCACCCGCTTCTTACATGTACCCAACCCTAACCCGCCCACTTCTTACATGTACCCAACCCTAACCCACCCGCTTCTTACATGTACCCAACCCTAACCCACCCGCTTCTTACATGTACCCAACCCTAACCCACCCGCTTCTTACACGTACCCAACCCTAACCCACCCACTTCATACATGTATAAACCCTAACCAACCCCCTTCTTACATGTACCCAACCCTAACCCACCTGCTTCTTACATGTACCCAATCCTAACCCACACACTTCTTACATGTACCCAACCCTAACCCGCCCACTTCATGCATGTACAGACCCTAAACCACCCGCTTCTTACATGTACCCAACCCTAACCCACCTGCTTCTTACATGTACCCAAACCCTAACCTGCCCACTTCTTACCCATACCCAACCCTAACCCACCCGCCTCTTACATGTACCCAACCCTAACCCACCCGCTTCTTACATGTACCCAACCCTAACCTGCCCGCTTCTTACATGTACCCAACCCTAACCCGCCCGCTTCTTACATGTACCCAACCCTAACCCACCCGCTTCTTACATGTACCCAACCCTAACCCACCCGCTTCTTACATGTACCCAACCCTAACCCGCCCACTTCTTACATGTACCCAACCCTAACCCACCCGCTTCTTACATGTACCCAACCCTAACCCACCCGCTTCTTACATGTACCCAACCCTAACCCACCCGCTTCTTACACGTACCCAACCCTAACCCACCCGCTTCTTACATGTACCCAACCCTAACCCACCCGCTTCTTACATGTACCCAACCCTAACCCACCCGCTTCTTACACGTACCCAACCCTAACCCACCCACTTCATACATGTATAAACCCTAACCAACCCCCTTCTTACATGTACCCAACCATAACCCACCTGCTTCTTACATGTACCCAATCCTAACCCACACACTTCTTACATGTACCCAACCCTAACCCACCTGCTTCTTACATGTACCCAAACCCTAACCCACCCACTTCTTACATGTACCCAACCCTAACCCGCCCACTTCTTACCCATACCCAACCCTAACCCACCCGCCTCTTACATGTACCCAACCCTAACCCACCCACTTCTTACATGTACCCAACCCTAACCCGCCCACTTCTTACATGTACCCAACCCTAACCCGCCCACTTCTTACATGTACCCAACCCTAACCCGCCAAGCCTCAGATGCAAATCTATAAATGCTGACATCTAGAGGCAGAAGTGGGGCATAGTCAGGTTGTGGGCAGGTGGTTCAGCCCAAACCTGCCCTCGGCCTGCGAAAGTTGTGTGGCTACCAGCCCATACAGCACTTGGGTCCTACTCTCTGTGGGAAGCCTTTGCTTAGTATGGGACTCATGGTCTGACCCAACCGGCTGCTATAATGTCCCTTTAATAGAAGTTAATGGACGCATCACAGCTTTTTAAAAAACCAATAACTGCTTTGTACAAGGAGACGCTGGGGGTCGGCCCGTCGGGCCTGTGGTCCCTGCTGATTGTGTGCAAATAGCTTTCCGCGTGCCGCAATCAAGTGATGGTTTTTATTAAACAATCAGCGCATGTAAATGAGCGCTCCGAGCAGAAACCTCTCATTTTCCAACCCATTTACTCTTCATTCTCTCGCAATGGAAATGTTGTCCTCGCAGCGCTCTGGTCACTGTCCAACTCAATTAAGGGAAGCGTCGAGGAGAAATAGAAATGTACTGGGAAACGGGTGAAACTGAGATTTCTATGCGCGCGTTTCTGGTAACAAGGGCGAGACGACAAGGTCAGACGCCTCCATAGATCATTGGATTTTTCTAGATCCGCGGCTCGAGTTTCCTGCTCAGAATGGGCCTTTAGTGGAACAGGGTTAAGCCCTTTGGGTTCAAGATTAACAGCGTGCCGATGGGTTGTGTTTATATATTAACTATTTGTCTGGTCTCTAAAGTGTGGCTAAAAAAGTGGGAAACACTAAACAAATATATTTTGTACATGCACACGTGATGTCAATAAGGAAAGGAACATCCCAGTGCAATGCATTGTGGGTTATGTAGTTCCTGCATGCTGTCTGTAAACTGTGGAGAAGTTGTTACAATGTGTAACATCAGTGTTTCAGTCCCTCCTCCCCTGCCAGGATTTCAAATGATGCAGAAAGAGAAGAACTGTTTTGCAGCTGGATTTCAGCATATAAAATGGTATTTATTCCTACTGTTTGAAGGAACAGATTACAGGGATAGGGATATTAGGGGTTTCTGTGTTGTGTGGGGCTCTTTAACACATTTTAGTTAGGGCTCCTGAGTTAATTTCTATGAAAGGGACATTATAGCAGCCGGTGGGGCTAGACCATGAGTACAACACATAGAAGGACAACTATACTGGTCATGTATTTGCCAGTATATTCAATAGCATAACTAGGGGACCACAGTGCAAAAACTGCAACCCAAGTGGGATACATGCACACACTCTTACCTTGGGGCCTCCATGTTATGTGGGGTAATTATATCTTAGTTGGGATCAAGTACAGGTACTGTTTTATTATTACAGAGAAAAGGGAATCATTTAACCATGAAATAAACCCAATAGGGCTGTTCTGCCCCCAATAAGGGGTAATTATATCTTAGTTGGGATCAAGTACAGGTACTGTTTTATTATAACAGAGAAAAGGGAATCATTTAACCATTAAATAAACCCAATAGGGCTGTTCTGCCCCCAATAAGGGGTAATTATATCTTAGTTGGGATCAAGTACAGGTACTGTTTTATTATTACAGAGAAAAGGGAATCATTTAACCATGAAATAAACCCAATAGGGCTGTTCTGCCCCCAATAAGGGGTAATTATATCTTAGTTGGGATCAAGTACAGGTACTGTTTTATTATTACAGAGAAAAGGGAATCATTTAACCATGAAATAAACCCAATAGGGCTGTTCTGCCCCCAATAAGGGGTAATTATATCTTAGTTGGGATCAAGTACAGGTACTGTTTTATTATAACAGAGAAAAGGGAATCATTTAACCATTAAATAAACCCAATAGGGCCGTTCTGCCCCCAATAAGGGGTAATTATATCTTAGTTGGGATCAAGTACAGGTACTGTTTTATTATTACAGAGAAAAGGGAATCATTTAACCATGAAATAAACCCAATAGGGCTGTTCTGCCCCCAATAAGGGGTAATTATATCTTATTTGGGATCAAGTACAGGTACTGTTTTATTATTACAGAGAAAAGGGAATCATTTAACCATGAAATAAACCCAATAGGGCTGTTCTGCCCCCAATAAGGGGTAATTATATCTTAGTTGGGATCAAGTACAGGTACTGTTTTATTATAACAGAGAAAAGGGAATCATTTAACCATTAAATAAACCCAATAGGGCCGTTCTGCCCCCAATAAGGGGTAATTATATCTTAGTTGGGATCAAGTACAGGTACTGTTTTATTATAACAGAGAAAAGGGAATCATTTAACCATTAAATAAACCCAATAGGGCTGTTCTGCCCCCAATAAGGGGTAATTATATCTTAGTTGGGATCAAGTACAGGTACTGTTTTATTATTACAGAGAAAAGGGAATCATTTAACCATGAAATAAACCCAATAGGGCTGTTCTGCCCCCAATAAGGGGTAATTATATCTTAGTTGGGATCAAGTACAGGTACTGTTTTATTATTACAGAGAAAAGGGAATCATTTAACCATGAAATAAACCCAATAGGGCTGTTCTGCCCCCAATAAGGGGTAATTATATCTTAGTTGGGATCAAGTACAGGTACTGTTTTATTATTACAGAGAAAAGGGAATCATTTAACCATTAAATAAACCCAATAGGGCTGTTCTGCCCCCAATAAGGGGTAATTATATCTTAGTTGGGATCAAGTACAGGTACTGTTTTATTATTACAGAGAAAAGGGAATCATTTAACCATTAAATAAACCCAATAGGGCTGTTCTGCCCCCAATAAGGGGTAATTATATCTTAGTTGGGATCAAGTACAGGTACTGTTTTATTATTACAGAGAAAAGGGAATCATTTAACCATGAAATAAACCCAATAGGGCTGTTCTGCCCCCAATAAGGGGTAATTATATCTTAGTTGGGATCAAATACAGGTACTGTTTTATTATTACAGAGAAAAGGGAATCATTTAACCATTAAATAAACCCAATAGGGCTGTTCTGCCCCCAATAAGGGGTAATTATATCTTAGTTGGGATCAAGTACAGGTACTGTTTTATTATTACAGAGAAAAGGGAATCATTTAACCATTAAATAAACCCAATAGGGCTGTTCTGCCCCAATAAGGGGTAATTATATCTTAGTTGGGATCAAGTACAGGTACTGTTTTATTATTACAGAGAAAAGGGAATCATTTAACCATTAAATAAACCCAATAGGGCTGTTCTGCCCCAATAAGGGGTAATTATATCTTAGTTGGGATCAAGTACAGGTACTGTTTTATTATTACAGAGAAAAGGGAATCATTTAACCATTAAATAAACCCAATAGGGCTGTTCTGCCCCCAATAAGGGGTAATTATATCTTAGTTGGGATCAAATACAGGTACTGTTTTATTATTACAGAGAAAAAGGAAATCATTTTCAAAAATAAAAATTATTTGCTTATAATGGAGTCTATGGGAGATGGCCTTTCCGTACTTTTTGGATAATGGATAATGAGTTTCCGGATAAGGGGTCCCATACCAGTACAACATATTCCCCTTGTATTAAACATAAGGCAGGAAGAACATTTTAGTGTTTACTGTCGCTTTAATATATGCTTCACCTTTGCTTCACTTAATTCTGGCTGGATGTAGTTGGAGTCAGATGTAGAAGATAAGTGATGCTAAACAACAATAAAATGACTTCACAGACAAAAGAAAACGAAGGACCCAGAACAAAAGCCGGAGGCTACACAACAGGTAGAACTATAGATGAGGAAGAGATGGTTCCAGGAGATACCTCGTTTCAATGAGATGATAAGAAGCCGGAGAGAAACCACATCAGGTGAAACGGAGGTGTGAAAGGGAAAAGACTTCTATTTACACAAGGCGCATTCTTCAGACAAAACGATGAAGTTATTGGAGCCGTGGGAGGTTGTAAAAAGGAATGAGATGTTTCCTACCAGCATGACCACGGCCTCCATTCCGGTCAGACTAGAAAACTGTCTTTATGACAACTGTGAAAGTGACAGGGCCACCTCCCTAACGACTGACAAGGCAATCAGGCACATATCCCTGAGATCATTAGACTCACCCCTTCTATAAGGAAGTGAGGTGGGAACGTTCCGGAGAACCTTGTGGAGAATCGTCTCGTCTTCCACACTTGTCACCATGTGATAATCAAAGAGGGACAGGGGGTACGTCTCTAAAGGGCCCAGTCTTTGTTAGGACCCTGAATATAATTACTTAAGGTGGCCATACACGGGCCCATTGTAGCTGCCAATATCGGTCCCTTAGACCGTTTCTGCAGCTTATCGGCCCGTGTAGGGGCAGGAACGAGGGGACCGATATCTGGCCTGAAATTGTTCAGATATCGATCAGGCAGGTTAAAAGATTTAGTCGGATCGGGGGACCGCATTGGCTCGTTGATGCAGTCCCCGACTGCCCCATTGCCGCCAACATAATTCAATCGTTTGGCCAGAGGGCCTAAATTTTCCCTGATATCGCCCACCCGTAGGTGGGGATATCGGCAGAAGATCCGCTCGCTTGGCGACCCAGCCTTCACGTGTATGGCCACCTTTAACGTTTGGTTATAAATAAGGAGGGGGCAAAATATTGCCCTTCTATGGGGCCCCAGTGGAAAAGCATTTAATTCCTAAAGTATTAGGGAACATTTACTTAGGTCCATTACATGGCCCTATTTTTGCACTTTGCATCCTTCCCTGCATGTAGTAACTTAACCCTTTGTGTTCTCCGAAACTGTTGCAATATTCCTGCCGACTAGTGATGAGCGAATCTGTCCCATTCCGCTTCGCCAATAAATTCGCGAATCTTTCAAAAGATTCGTGAAACGGCAAAAAATTCATGAAACTGCGAAAATGTTACGAGGAAAAAAATTGTCGCCTGTGACTATTCTTGCGACAATTTTGGACGTGCAACTATTCTTTTGACGCCTGCGACTATTTTTGCGACAATTTTTGAATGCGTGACTATTCTTGCGACAATTTTAGCCACGCGACTAGTCTTTTGACGCCCGCGACTATTCTTGCGTCAATTTTTGGATGCGTGACTATTCTCTTGATGCCTGTGACTATTCTTGTGTCAATTTTGGCCGCGTGACTATTCTTTTGACGCCCGTGACTATTCTTGCATCAATTTTTGGACGCGTGGCGAATTTTTCCCCAGCGAATTTTTTCATCCGTTTCGCAAACAATCCACCAATGGTGAAACGTGGAAATTCACTGCGAATCCATGCCTGGCAAAACATTTTGCCCATCACTACTGCCGACCACCATGCACCCTGATTGGCCGACTGTTTGCAGAACTACAACTCTCAGCAGTCCTGCCTGAAGCTTTGGGATAACAGAACGGTCGCTTTAATGATGTTTTGCCTTTACATTAGCAGGTACCACTCACCTGCCGTACCTTTGTTTTCCTCCTGCAAATACTCCATTAAATCACTGCGGATGTATTTAGTAAATAGTCTACACAATGATAAATGCGGTTCCGCCACCCTTACAAAGGTCTCCATCAATCCAGACAAGGAGACCGTTCCTAACTGGTGTTTTCCCACAGGCTGGAAAGCAAAGTCTATGACTGCAAATAAACAGGAATGAACAGCCTTTCACCGGTCTGTTATTGCCTTTCGCTGGTTCGTTAGTAATTGTTTTTTTGCCTCTCATTCCCAGGACTCTCAGCAGATATTTACCTTCCTAATTGTATGACCAGTTAAACAAACAGGACTGGGGAGGCAGAGAAGCTACTGGGAGGATGTAAAATGTATTCATCAAGTGGCATGATAACAGATAGTTTTAGTGGTGAAACCTGCTTTTCTGCCATTCTATTCCCTAGGCTTCCCAGTCTGTGCACATGATGGTCAGTTTTATCAGGAGCCAGTTAACCTGTCTGTATGTTTTTGGAGTGTGGGAAGAAACCAGACTACCTGGAGGAAAACCAGACAGGCATGAACTTTTAAATTCACTGAAGAAAGTATAGTGCCAAGGCTGGAATTGAACCTAGAACCCAGAGTGATGGGTTCAATTCCAGCAAGGGCACTAGGGCTAGGAGTTTGTATGTGTAGGTGAGAAATCTCACAGTTGTATCAAAACCTTATAAGAATAATTCTCATGTATGGATCTTCACCGGAGGCTCAAATAGCAAAAAACGGGTGTCACAGGTTGCCCCGTAGGTGCAGTTCTTTTTGCTCAAATACTACCATAAATCAGGACAGGACTATAGAGCTATAGACATATAGGGCATAAGACAGGGAAAACTGCTGCTTACAATGGGGAAGGGGGGGGGGATCAGTTAGGATCTGTGCCACTGTGACAGAATGCTCTGTTATACAGATAGCTAGAATCTCAGCCATAAAGCAGGGCAGGACTGCTGCTTACAATGGGGGGGATCAGATAGGATCTGTGCCACTGTGACAGAATGCTCTGTTATACAGATAGCTAGAATCTCAGCCATAAAGCATGACAGGACTGCTGCTTACAATGGGGGAATCAGATAGGATCTGTGCCACTGTGACAGAATGCTGTTATACAGATAGCTAGAATCTCAGCCATAAAGCAGGGCAGGACTGCTGCTTACAATGGGGGGGGATCAGATAGGATCTGTGTCACTGTGACAGAATGCTCTGTTATACAGATAGCTAGAATCTCAGCCATAAAGCAGGGCGGGACTGCTGCTTACAATGGGGGGATCAGATAGGATCTGTGCCACTGTGACAGAATGCTCTGTTATACAGATAGCTAGAATCTCAGCCATAAAGCAGGGCAGGACTGCTGCTTACAATGGGGGGATCAGATAGGATCTGTGCCACTGTGACAGAATGCTCTGTTATACAGATAGCTAGAATCTCAGCCATAAAGCAGGGCAGGACTGCTGCTTACAATGGGGGGATCAGATAGGATCTGTGCCACTGTGACAGAATGCTCTGTTATACAGATAGCTAGAATCTCAGCCATAAAGCAGGGCAGGACTGCTGCTTACAATGGGGGATCAGGATCAGATAGGATCTGTGCCACTGTGACAGAATGCTCTGTTATACAGATAGCTAGAATCTCAGCCATAAAGCAGGGCAGGACTGCTGCTTACAATGGGGGGATCAGATAGGATCTGTGCCACTGTGACAGAATGCTCTGTTATACAGATAGCTAGAATCTCAGCCATAAAGCAGGGCAGGACTGCTGCTTACAATGGGGGGGATCATATAGGATCTGTGCCACTGTGACAGAATGCTCTGTTATACAGATAGCTAGAATCTCAGCCATAAAGCAGAGCAGGACTGCTGCTTACAATGGGGGGATCATATAGGATCTGTGCCAGGCAGGACTGCTGCTTTTGGAAAGAAAGGACACTCAGACTGAAATGTGTTACATTAAATAAAGTCCCATATGAAAACCTCCAACTATAGCCAATTGAAATCAAGCACTTTCTTTTGAGAAAAAACTGCTCTTAACTTTACTAAACATTACGCAGTGTTTAAAGATAATCATATGGTCATTATATTAGTTAGTTATCCCCAATGGACATAAGAATAACACGCTGTGTATCAGTACCAGGATCCTGTACATTTGCAGGGAATGATGATGGCGGCGCATTACACCAAACACTGGCCTCTATTTACTATCAAATATCATGTATGAAAATAATCCAAAGCCGCGCGGTGTGCTGGATACATTACTGGCTCCATTCAGCAGGCCCGGCCGACATAAAGGCTGTGATTATCCAGCGGGCCGGGGCAGACATTTAGTAGAAGTTTACTTAGGTCCCAGGACTTCCCAGAGGAACGGCCGGAGCCCAGACAAATGTTGTTACTTAAAACAAACCTGGGGACATAATAGAAAATGATAGATCTGCAGGGATGCCTTGGGAAGGAACACAGTGGGAGTAAATTAGGGGAAAAAGCATGAGTTCATTGCGGATCTCAATACAGGCATTATGTCAGGAAGGGAAGGCTATGCATCGTCAGCTCCATGGAATTCCATAAGGTTTTATTGGCAAAGCGAGGATGGAGTGGGCGTTACATACTTTCATCTGCTGGATAAAATGTCCTGAGCTTGACTTGTACAGTTTGAGAAGAGACAGCTGAAATACTGGCTCATTGTGCAGTCTCTTGCGGACTAAAACGCTCTCGGAATTTCTCTCGGCTTTGACCTGTGTCTGATTATGGCCTGATTGAGGCCGAGGCTGATTTTCTGGAAATGCCAGTAATACCTTGACCTTAGAATTACTTTTCTTTTCATTATAACTGTGTGTGTGTCGGTATCTGCCGAAATACAGGAAGAAGAATGTTTGCCGGCTGAAGTAGACACTTCCCTCAGGCTGGGGTTGACCATATTGAAGTTATGACTGATGCCCACTGGCAGTTAGATAGGGTTCCTGAATATCTCATAGACATTCTCTTCAAGAAGGAGCCATTGGTTATTATTGCTGCTTTGCAATACAGGTATGGGATCCCTTATCCGGAAACCCGTTATCCAGAAAGCTCCGAATTACGGAAAGCCCGACTCCCATAGACTCCATTTTAATCAAATAATTCAGAATTTTAAAACTGATTTACTTTTTCTCTGTAATAATAAAACAGTACCTGTACTTGATCCCAACTAAGATATAATTACCCCTTATTGGGGGCAGAACAGCCCTATTGGGTTTATTTCATGGTTAAATGATTCCCTTTTCTCTTTAATAATAAAACAGTACCTGTACTTGATCCCAACTAAGATATAATTACCCCTTATTGGGGGCAGAACAGCCCTATTGGGTTTATTTCATGGTTAAATTATTCCCTTTTCTCTGTAATAATAAAACAGTACCTGTACCTGATCCCAACTAAGATATAATTACCCCTTATTGGGGGCAGAACAGCCCTATTGGGTTTATTTAATGGTTAAATGATTCCCTTTTCTCTGTAATAATAAAACAGTACCTGCACTTGATCCCAACTAAGATATAAATAATCCTTATTGGGGGCAGAACAGCCCTATTGGGTTTATTTCATGGTTAAATGATTCCCTTTTCTCTGTAATAATAAAACAGTACCTGCACTTGATCCCAACTAAGATATAATTACCCCTTATTGGGGCAGAACAGCCCTATTGGGTTTATTTAATGGTTAAATGATTCCCTTTTCTCTGTAATAATAAAACAGTACCTGCACTTGATCCCAACTAAGATATAAATAATCCTTATTGGGGGCAGAACAGCCCTATTGGGTTTATTTCATGGTTAAATGATTCCCTTTTCTCTGTAATAATAAAACAGTACCTGTACTTGATCCCAACTAAGATATAATTACCCCTTATTGGGGGCAGAACAGCCCTATTGGGTTTATTTCATGGTTAAATGATTCCCTTTTCTCTGTAATAATAAAACAGTACCTGTACTTGATCCCAACTAAGATATAAATAATCCTTATTGGGGGCAGAACAGCCCTATTGGGTTTAAATAACGCTTTATTGATTTTTCAGTAGACTTAAGGTATGGAGATCCAAATTACAGAAAGAACCCTTATCCGGAATACCCTTGGTCCCGAGCATTCTGAATAACGGGTCTATACCTGTATTTTGTGTATTTGGAGGAGAGGTAAATAGAAAGGAGACCAGATCATGGAGGGATATTCTTAGAGAGTGTTAGAACAAAAAAGGGCGAAGCTGCAGAGATGTCTGGTAGAGTTAGTTGCCCATGAAACATACTGGTAAGCACTTCTTTCATTGTAGTCTCTTTCCCATTACATTATTTTGGTTAATAATGTTAATGTTTCCATTGGACGCTATGCGGATAGATTTAATATGTAACAGGGCTTTCCAACTGCAGCTCTTGGGGGCAGAGGTAGTCATCCAAGAGATTTGTATGTGCCCCCCAGACTGCTCATGAGTTCTATTGACCTATTTGGATAGTTTAACTATAATCTGGCTCTCAGAAACATAATATAGCAAATATCTGGCCCAATATATGGAAAGAGATGGACAACAATGCTTTATAATACTGAAAGATTCAGAGTGGACCATTAGAAGCATTTTCTACAACTATGTCCCTTCACACATCCAGGTCAATCGTTACATCTCTACATCGTTATATATTTGTGCATCTCTCTGTAGTTAGTTACAGTTTAGTTATCTTCACTCATCTACAGTTAGTTACAGTCAAAAGTAGACACGTGCAACTCTCAATGCTTCTGGAAGCAACAGAGAACACTGTCTGGATTTGAAATGTCATTTGTAAAATGTGGTTGAGGCTGAATAAAGATCATGATTCAGGCCATTGATCCTCAACCAATGGATGTTGCTCCCCGTGGCATCAAAGTTGGTGCTCATTTTTTAATTTGTTGGAGGCAAGTTTGAGATGAAGACCATGTCTACTGCCAAACGGAACCTCATATAGTCTGCCAGTCCTCACTGGGCTATCAAATAACCAATCACAGCTCTTATTGGGCACCCCCATGCTTGGGTGAATGCTTTGTATATTTAAATGTTTCTCAAGGCAAAAAGGGCTGGAGACATCTATTTTGTGTCTACAGTTTGGGGAAAACTCATGATAATGTCACATTGTACAAAGTAGGGGTCACAGAACTCATTTACTGAGATGGGAGTAGAACTCGAGTGGCCTGCAAAATGCACTGACATTAACCCAACCGAACATCTGCCGAATGAACCGTAACATCATCTTTGCAGCGACAGTTTGGGAAACTCATCAACATCTAATGAAAACCTTGGAGAGTTTCTACGACCCTTAACTTATAAAATAATCCTCAAGGGCCAGTTGCTGAGAGCTAAAGGGATTGCATTGGATGATAAAATGTACTGGGATGCAGCTAAAGACCTAATATATAGATTCATGGGAAAGGGTATAAGAGAGATATTTTTATGAAATTAGCTGATATTCCTAGATATTCCCAACTGAGCAATAAAACCAGGAAAGCCAGTGCTAGAGCTTTGGGCAGGATTCTGCTTGTGAGAAAATAAGGAAAGCATAGGAAACATAAGGGGATACAACTCTAGGAATAAAAAGAAACTTTAACACCTCCAGTGTGTAGCCACTTCAGTCAAGAGATTGTCAATGACCTACACAGGAAAGGAGGAGGGTTACTACCCAAGGAACCATTGTAGCAACAATAGTTATAGATTGATATTTCAGCTCTTGGGTCACTGGGCAGACTGAACAGCGGTCATGGGTCAAGTGTATTGATTTGGATTCATTCTAAATGGACTTTATATGGACTATTTCTAACTAGATTATGTTGGAATTGAACTTCAAAGAGCCAAGGTTGAGAAATATCATCACAATGACTGCACATTGCTCATTCGATGGGTGAATATGGGCAGGGTTGGGTTCATGGGTTCTTTGTAACTTAGTTCTGCATTTCAATCCCTTTACTGAAAATTACTTTTGGTTGGGTTGACTTCATAATAATACCATAGGTTGCCAAATAAGATGTATAAAAAGGAAAATGTCCCAACACCTGTTGCCATGTCCACTGAAACCCCTGTGATCCCCATTGAGGAAGGGTTGTTACCCCAACACCCCATGTGGTTATAACATACTTATCAAGGATTTGGATACAGTAGTGCAAAACCTTTGGGGCTGTGACCTTTTTTTCTGTATTACTGGTACAAGTATATCCAGAAAGCTCCGAATTACGGAAAGCCTGTCTCCCATACGCTCCATTTTAATCAAATAATTCAGAATTTTAAAACTGATTTCCTTTTTCTCTGTAATAATAAAACAGTACCTGTACTTGATCCCAACTAAGATATAATTACCCCTTATTGGGGGCAGAACAGCCCTATTGGGTTTATTTAATGGTTAAATGATTCCCTTTTCTCTGTAATAATAAAACAGTACCTGTACTTGATCCCAACTAAGATATAATTACCCCTTATTGGGGCAGAACAGTCCTATTGGGTTTATTTAATGGTTAAATGATTCCCTTTTCTCTGTAATAATAAAACAGTACCTGTACTTGATCCCAACTAAGATATAAATAACCCTTATTGGATGCAAAGCAATCCTATCGTGTTTAATTAATGTTTTATTGAGTTTTTAATAGACTTAATGTATGGAGATCCAAATTATGGAAAAAACCCTTATCCGGAATACCCTTGGTCCCGAGCATTCTGGATAACGGGTCCTATACCTGTACCAACAAGGTTATTTGAAGAATTAAACCTGATAGTGTAAAACCTGTCAGGCTGAATAATGATGTCACTTTGGCATTGCTTTACTGCATTAGCAAACAAACCTGTTTCTCTTCCCTGACCCCTGACAGTTCTATGACGCCTATCAAAGTCTTCACACTCGATTATTCCAGAAGTTTCTCTGCAAAGAACAAAGCTGTATTTTTTAATACATTAACCAGCAGCTATTTATTTTATCTTTCAGCTTAAAAAAAACAACAACTTTGATTTGTAATTTCAGATTTTTCTCGCAACGTCGGTTCCCTTAATCTGACAAGTAGAAGGCTAGGCAGCCCCAAGGTAGATACAGTAGACCTGTTCTACCAAACTCCCCAAAGGTTGGATAAAAACAATGTTATTTTTTTCTTTTGTCGCAAACACCAGCATTTGATAAGAGCCAGTAAAAGCCTCACAGGCTGAGTTGGGAGAAAAGTCTGTATTTATTTCATGGTCACGGTGGTATGACCCAGCTAGGGGAACGACAAGCGCCTTGTTTTTCTTCTTTAGCTATTGAGACATAGCATATAAATACATGATCACGGAGTGCTGACAAGTGCTCAGCCGTACCTGTGTCATTGTGACTTGCAATGGGAGAAAATAAGTTGATGTGCTTATTCTTTATCTGTCTAGTTCCTATCCAGCAATTGCTCGCAGGAGAAGCTTTCCTTGACTTTTGATTAAAGTTTTATATCTATATATATACAATTATATAAGGGATATAGGTCAGCATTAGGTGTTCTGTGTTTGTCAAGTTCTTAACATAATGCCAATATTCCCAATGCTAATGGGGTTGGTTAGATAGGCTAGAGCAGAGATGGCGAAATGTTTCGCCAACGAGCGTCAAAAGAATAGTCTTGCGTCAAAAGTATAGTGGTGCATCAAAATAAATAGCCGCGGGCATCAAATGAATAGTCGTGTGTCAAAATAAATAGTCGCGCGTCAAAAGAGTAGTTGTGGAATTTCGCTATTGGCGGATTGTTTCGTGAAACGGATAAAAAATACGGTGCGGGAAAATTAGCCGCGCGTCCAAAAATTGTCGCGGGCGTCAAAATTAATAGTCACGCGTCAAGAGAATAGTCACGCGTCAAGAGAATAGTCGCGGCGTCAAAAGAATAGTCGCGGCATCAGAAGAATAGTTGCAGGCGTTTCGCTATTAGCGGATTGTTTCACAAAACGGATGAAAAAATACGCTGTGGAAAAATTAGCCTAGTGTCCAAAAATTGTCGTGGGCGTCAAAAGAATAGTCGCGCATCAAAATAAATAGTTGCGTGCGTCAAAATAAATAGTCACGCGTCAACATAAATAGTCGCGGGCGTTAAAAGAATAGTCGGGCGTCAAAATAAATAGTCGCGGGTGTCAAAAGAATAGTCGCGGCCTCAAAAGAATAGTTGCGGCCTCAAAAGAATAGTTGCGACGTCAAAAGAATAGATGCGGCATCAAAAGAATAGTCGTGGCGCCAAAATAAATAGTCGCGCCATTAAAATAAATAGTCGCAGCGTCAAAAGAATAGTTGCGCACAACATTTTCACCGATTTACAAATTTTCCGGCGAAGCGAAACGGGACAGTTTCGCTCATCACTAGTTAAAAGAGTTGGGGAGCAACACAAGCATGATAAACGTTCCTGGGGTGCCAAATAAGGGCTGTGATTGGCTATTTGGTATCCTCTATGTTGACTGGCAGCCTACAGAAGGCTCTGTTTGGCATTACACTGGGGTTTTATGCAACCAAAACTTGCCTCCAAGCCAGGATTTCAAGAATAAGCCCCTGCTTTAAGGCAACTGGGAGCTACAGACAAGGGGTCGGTGAACAACATGTTGCCCAATAGCTACTGGTGAGGGATTACTGGCCTAGAGTATTTCCATAGCAATATCTTGGGACCCTTCATGGACAACCATGGGAAACAAACCGCGGCTGTGCCAGAAGGGTCTGGTTGTGGGTGGCAATAGGCGTTACAATATAACAGCAGTTGGGTGGCTGAAGGTTGGGCATCGAAGACCCAATGGAAAAAACAAGTGTGGTCATTTGAATGATCCCAGTGGCAGGGGTCTCATAGTTGGGGTATCCAGAAACCCGTTATCCATATAAACTTGATCCCAACTAAGGTATAAATAATCCTTATTGGATGCAAAACAATCTTATTGGGTTTAATTAATGTTTTATTGATTTTTTAGTAGACTTAAGGTATGGAGATCCAAATTACGAAAAGACCCCCTATCCGGAATACCCTTGGTCCCGAGCATTCTGGATAACGGGTGCTATACCTGTACCTTGAAACCTTTATGAAAGATTTCTTTCCATTTAAAAACATTAGTCTATAGATCAAGGGCCCAATACTTTTTTTTATTAGAGCCCCCAAACTATATTATCTATACTGGATTTATATATTGGAATTATAGGGGCCCACTACACTCGTCTTCCCCCACCCTGCAACCACTGAAACTGCTGTTTATTTGGTTGCTCCCTTCATTATTGTTCTTCAGCTTGCTTTTTGTAGATCTTTTATACTTGCACAATCCTACCTACGAGAGTCTCTGTCCCCTTTATATCCTGTTGTACATTGCCCTTTAATGCTGGCTAGAGAGGTGGCACAATGATCCAATGGGCTTCCTACCTCTGTACTTAAACCTGTCTTTTAAAACTGTTAAATCTTCTTGTTTGTAAAGCTGCTGCAAAAAATTAATTGAGTGAGATAAAAGTCGTGGTTGCATCAAAAAACATACAGTTGCGTCAAAAAGGTTGCATGAAAAAAAAGTGGCAGTTGCCAAATTTCACAAATTTTTCACCGTTTTGCTAAGTTTTCAGCAGTTTCACAAATTTTTCGGCAAAGCGGGACATATTTGCTCATCACTACTAGCGATGGGCGAAATGTTTCTTCAGGCATGGATTCGCGGCAAATTTCCGCGTTTCGCCATCGGCGGATTGTTTCGTGAAATGGATGAAAAAATTTGCAGCGGAAATATTTGCTGCGGGCGACAAAAGAATAGCCGCGGGCGACAAAAGTATAGCTGAGCGACAAAAGTATAGCTGAGCGACAAAAGAATAGCCGCGGGCGACAAAAGAATAGCCGCGGCCGACAAAAGAATAGCCGCGGGCGACAAAAGTATAGCTGAGCGACATAAGAATAGCCGCGGGTGACAAAAGAATAGCCGCGGGCGACAAAAGAATAGCCGCGGGCGACAAAAGAATAGCCGCGGCCGACAAAAGAATAGCCGCGGGCGACAAAAGAATAGCCGCGGGCGACAAAAGAATAGCCGCGGGCGACAAAAGAATAGCCGCGGGCGACAAAAGAATAGCCGCGGGCGACAAAAGTATAGCTGAGCGACAAAAGTATAGCTGAGCGACAAAAGAATAGCCGCGGCCGACAAAAGAATAGCCGCGCGACAAAAGAATAGCCGCGGCCGACAAAAGAATAGCCGCGGGCGACAAAAGTATAGCTGAGCGACAAAAGAATAGCCGCGGGTGACAAAAGAATAGCCGCGGGCGACAAAAGAATAGCCGCGGGCCAAAAGAATAGCCGCGGCCAACAAAAGAATAGCCGCGGGCGACAAAAGAATAGCCGCGGGCGACAAAAGAATAGCCGCGGGCGACAAAAGAATAGCCGCGGGCGACAAAAGAATAGCCGCGGGCGACAAAAGAATGTATTATAAGGGATAATGTACCCCCTACTGTAAATGATAAGGATATTAGCAGTCACTGAGGGGTTCTGTGCCCATATAAAGGCACAAGGCTGCAGGCTGAGTTATACAGGGAACTCTGAGTATCACTCATGTTTTATAAGGGATAATGTACCCCCTACTGTAAATGATAAGGAGATTAGCAGTCACTGAGGGGTTCTGTGCCCATATAAAGGCACAAGGCTGCAGGCTGAGTTATACAGGGAACTCTGAGTATCACTCATGTATTATAAGGGATAATGTACCCCCTACTGTAAATGATAAGGATATTAGCAGTCACTGAGGGGTTCTGTGCCCCCCATATAAAGGCACAAGGCTGCAGGCTGAGTTATACAGGGAACTCTGAGTATCACTCATGTATTATAAGGGATAATGTACCCCCTACTGTAAATGATAAGGATATTAGCAGTCACTGAGGGGTTCTGTGCCCATATAAAGGCACAAGGCTGCAGGCTGAGTTATACAGGGAACTCTGAGTATCACTCATGTTTTATAAGGGATAATGTACCCCCTACTGTAAATGATAAGGATATTAGCAGTCACTGAGGGGTTCTGTGCCCATATAAAGGCACAAGGCTGCAGGCTGAGTTATACAGGGAACTCTGAGTATCACTCATGTATTATAAGGGATAATGTACCCCCTACTGTAAATGATAAGGATATTAGCAGTCACTGAGGGGTTCTGTGCCCATATAAAGGCACAAGGCTGCAGGCTGAGTTATACAGGGAACTCTGAGTATCACTCATGTATTATAAGGGATAATGTACCCCCTACTGTAAATGATAAGGATATTAGCAGTCACTGAGGGGTTCTGTGCCCCCCATATAAAGGCACAAGGCTGCAGGCTGAGTTATACAGGGAACTCTGAGTATCACTCATGTATTATAAGGGATAATGTACCCCCTACTGTAAATGATAAGATTATTAGATGTTTAATATTAATATTTTGTTTATATTACTCTGTATCAAGGTTTCTCCAGACGTTGCTATACTGAAGCTTTCATCATGTATTAACTCTTAACTGAATATTCAGCTTTGCAGGGAGTTGCAAAAATACCTTCTCTAGATCCTGTAAGTCCGTCAGAAAGCAAAGTGTTAAACTCTCTTTAATCTTCCCGACACTACATCTGCTCCGGGGCTCTAACACTCAGGGAACGATAATGGAGCCACATTCCTGCGCAGAGATCTAGGGACTGCTGAAAGATGGAGCCGTGAGTCTGACTCTCCAAAGCCCAAGCACTTTGCTAAATATGTTATATTCATCTAAAGAGATATATGTATCATTATTATCTGTATTTATATAGCAACTCTGCTCCTGTTACAATTCTCATATAAAATCAGATATTTTTTGTGTGGCTGAATCTTTTCTTGTTTAGCTTTCTGGTCTCCTATATTCCCAGTAGACAAAAGGACTTAAAAAAGAAAGAAAAACAGGCCTTAATGACAACTTTTTGCTATTTTTAAGCCGGCCCTGGGTTTATGTGGTTGAGCGGAGGGAACACACGGCGCTGGGAATCTGAGAATAAATCCGGCACGGGGCAGGGGAAAAACAAAAGGAATTCCAACCCAAAGCCTTCGGTGCGTCTTTGTCTCAAAAGAGGGCGACGATACTTGTATATAGCTATATAGCCATTCTCCAACTGACAACTTCAAACTGCTAATATCATGAAAACAAAAAGCAAAACGTAATGTAAATTGCCAAAGTGCGCAGAAGAGAAATTTTACATTAAGTTGTTTGGGTGTGTATGTACCCCCAGGGCCGGAACTAGGGGTATTCAAAAGAGACACATGCCTAGGGGCAACAGTAGGGGGGGGCACTAGGCCTGACTACCCCTATTCTTGCCTGTTCTTAGCTGTGGAGCAGCATACAGGCGGGTATTTGTTGGGCACATTGCAAGCACAGTGGTTTGAGGGAGCAGCAGGTGATGAGCGGGAGTGAGGAGCCAGGATCAGACTGGGAAAAATCCCGGTGGGCCCCAGCTCTAGTGGCACTCCCCCTGCCCGATCGCTCCTGCCCTGACGCGTTAATTTTACGTGCTCGGGGGAGGACGTCGAGTAGGGGGCCCTTCCGGAGGGGGGGGAGGCTATGGACACTGGCACCTGCAGGGCTGCTGGGGCGGGAGCCCCGGTGGGCCCTTCACCGCCCAGTCTGACCCTGTGAGGAGCTGAGGTCAGGGAGGATGCCACTAGGGCACTGACACTAGGGGACTCTAGGTGATGAGTGGGTGGGGCCATGCTGAGGTTAAGGTGGATGACACTAGAGGACTGTAGGTAAGGTTGGCTCCTTACCGGTGGCTATCTCCAGGCAGGGGGGTGTGACGTCACTAGGTGGGACAGTGACATCATTTTGGTGGGACTGTGGCATCGTGGGGGTGGGGCTATGAGCATTTGGCCAATCACCACATCAATCTCAAAGATTCCTGCTTGGTTTTCCAAATTGGGGAAACCAGGCAGCCAGTTTTGACCCGGAGAGCCCTTTCAAAAACTGGGCTGGTTGGGTCAAAACCGGAAAGGTGGCAACCCTAACTGTAGGTGATGCGTGGGAGGGGCCATGCTACGGGCGGGGCGGATGACACTAGGGGACTGTAGGTGATGAGTGGGAGGGGCCATGCTAAAGTCGGGGCGGATGACACTAGGGGACTGTAGGTGACAGGCGCTTGCCTAAGGCCCCCTATCCTGTTGGGCTGGAACTTTTACTTTCAAGTTTCAAATGCTCTGTTAATGACATGTGACAGAATCCAATTTCTGTATATGAAATGGACTCTGGATAAAATTAGATTTATAATATGTCTTCAAAGTTTGAAAGAAAGAGAAGATAATTGAGAGCATTCATCAAACAGCGGATTTTCTTTGAATGGCGCACAGGGGGCACAGTGCAGAATGGCATAAAATTAAAGTTTAATAATAATTTCACAAGCAATATAAGTTTATATAAGGCTGTAATTAAATGTGTTTAGCACATGTAACAGGAGTATGAACGTAGAAAGTCCAACAAAAGACATAACTCTTTATTCTCTCAAATGAATTTTATATCATTAACATATTTTTAAAAGGGAATAAGCCTTTTAGGGTCTTTTATCCAGAAATGTGTTTTGTGGGGAATAACAGTTCCTCTGCCTCCTGTACATCATACTGTATATTTCTCTTTATTCCTTTCCTCTTATAGGGGCCTTACTATGTTGTAACATGTAGTTTATACAGCTGGAACCACTGGTTCTCTCTATGCCCTGGATTGGGATGCAAATGGTCCACTAAAAAACCTTGGACCCCAGGCATACTCTCAAACTACCCCAACCCGACAGTCTAACCTCATAGTTTAACCCTTCCATCCCCTTTACCAGTTTAGTTGCAGTCTCTGCACTCTCTCCAGCTCATTAATATCCTTCTTAAGGACTGGAGCCCAAAACTGCCCCCCATACTCACTGTAACTGCCCCCCATACTCACTGTTACTGCCCCCCATACTCACGGTGAGGCCTTACCAGGGACCTATAAAGCGGCAAAATTATGTTCTCATCCCTTGAGTCAATGCCCCTTTTTATACAAGACAGCACTTTATTTGCTGTAGTAGCCACAGAATGACACTGCCTGGAATTAGACAACTTGTTATCTACAAAAACCCCTAGATCCTTCTCCATTAAGGATCCCCCCCAACACACTACCATTCAGTAGATAGTTTGCGTTTATATTATTTCTACCAAAGTGCATAACTTTGCACTTATCAACACTGAACCTCATTTCCCAGTTTGCTGCCCAGTTTTGCAGTTTTGTCAAATCTCTCTGCAAAGCGGCACATCCTGCATGGAACTTATAGTTTTGCACAATTTAGTGTCATCAGCAAAAATAGAAATAGTACTGTCTATGCCCACCTCCAGGTCATTAATAAACAAGTTAAAAAGCAAAGGACCAAGGACTGACCCCTGCAGTACTCCACTAACCACACTGGTCCAATTAGAAAATGTTCCATTTACCCCACTCTGTGTAATCTATCCTTCAGCCAGTTCTCTATCCAATTACAAATATTATGTTCTAGGCCAATATTCCTTAATTTGATCATTAACCGTCTGTGAGGTACTGTATCAAACGCTTTAGCAAAGTCCAAGTAGATCCCATCCACTGCCATTCCAGCATCGAGGTTCCTGCTCACCTCCTCCTCAATGGACTCGGGGTATCTGTATTGGGGGCAGAACAGCCCTATTGGGTTTATTTAATGGTTAAATGATTCCCTTTTCTCTGTAATAATAAAACAGTACCTGTACTTGATCCCAACTAAGAATATAATACCCCTCTATTGGCAGAACCGCCCTTATTGGTTTATTTCATGGTTAAATGATTCCCTTTTCTCTGTAATAATAAAAAGTACCTGGTACGTTGATGGCCCAACTAAGAATAATAATTACCCCTTGATTGGGGGGCAAGCTAACAGCCCTATTGGGTTTGATTCATGGTTAAATGGATGGTACCCTGTTTCTCTGTTAAATTAAATAAAACAGTACCCTGTTGTACTTGATCCCAAACTTACAGATATCGGAATGTCAACCACCTTATTGGGGCAGAACAGCCCTATTGGGTTTATTCAATGGGGTTATAACAATTGGATTCAGGTTCCACACGCTATATTGGTCTCTGTGTTAATAAACATGTAACTTGTGGGTAGATACGTTGCTGTGATCCCTGTTAATGGATGATAATATGACCCCTTATTTGGGGCAGATGACATAGCACTATTGAAGGTTTATGTTATTGGTTAAATGATGATTCCCTGTGATTATTCTGTTAAATTGAGAGTAATAATAGAGACAGTCGTGGTTGATGATATATGGAGATCAAACGATTTAAGGGAAAAAAGCTAGGTATGATAAAGTGACATGTTTCAGATGTGGGGCGGGGCGAGGAACAGACCCTTTTGATATGTGGTTTATTTCATGGGTTCACGCCTTGAATTCGCCTTTGTTCTCTGTAATAGGATAAAAACTCACAGTAGCCTGAAACTCTGACTAGAGCCACTAAAGATATATCTGAGATGATCCGGGCGATTCGGGTGGACGTGAACCTTGTAATTGGTGGCAGCTATCGCGAAAGACGCGGCCTAATTGGGTTCGTGGCCATGGTTAAGCTATGGTGTAAGATGTGATCCCTCTGTTCTATGTAGTGATAGAAACAGCTTACCTGTAATTGGATCCGAATGAAGATATTATCATGATAATCGCTTATTATGAAAGGAACAAGTGCACCAACTTATTGCGTTTAGAAGTTGAATGATTATCATTAATGGAGTTTTTTAAAGATAGGGTGGAGGTAGTATGAAGAGTTCCATAATTAGTTTGGATGAAGTTAATTTCGTATCGCTGTGGAGGATTAGAAACTCCGAAGTGGTCGGAAGAGGCGCGAGCTGTAGCTGAGTTCCGAGCTTCTGGATAATCAAGGTCGCCAGTGATCCTGTAGTGACAGTAATGATTACTGGAGTCCCGTGTCTGTTTCTGGGTAAGGGTGAGCATATTGACTGTTACTTCGAGGAAGGGCCAAGTGCTGCAAAGGTGCACAAAATGGGTGCGCAATGTGGGAAGCTTTAGTTAGAACAGATTTCACCAATGGCTGCTGCATATTCCTAATGGCCCTGTACTCCCGCACGCAGTCACTTGATTTTTCTTCATAGCACTGGGAGGAGACTGGCCTCCTAAAGCTGTGGTCGCCCTAGACAGGGCCCTGGGGTACCTACTATAAATATGTCCACTGGTGGGAGGGGTTATTGGGTGGGCAGCGATAAGGGACGAGGGTTGCGTTGATAGGTTAGCGGCAGTGGTGTCGAATAGTAGGTGCGCAGTTACTTAATTGAGCTACCCTGCAGGTCGCGGATGCATATTAACTAGCGGGTGTGACGTCGTGGTGATAGTTTTGTACGCCTGTGTCAGTCCCATATAGGTAAGTCGAAGAACGACGTGGGCCCTTGGCTGCCCCCATAGAATTAAGTGGAAGTAGTGTCTTACGAATAGTTCATAAAGATTCCATATAGGGTTCCTGTAATACACGTAGACCAAATAAAAGGCGACTGAATATGCTGTAGATGGAGCGTGACTTCTTTATAGAACAAATAAAGGAGGCAACGTAGGTTCTAAATAGGTGCAGCCCTGTATCTATTCGCGTTTAAGTGGGTGGAGAAGAGATAGAGATTGGTAGCCAAGTTGGGGCAGCAGAGTTGAGAGCTGTTATGCTTAGTACTCGCGGGTGAGACTACTAGAATACCGATTCCCATACGGCTGTGTACCCATGTACACGAATAATAGGATTCGGTTTTGCGCACTCCATTATACACGCTGGGTGGCAGTGATAACGAGGGAGGGTTCGTCTGGGTGACATAAAAATTATATGTATCTATACTCAGAAAGAATTTGAATGGTTGGTGACTTTTATGGAAAGACGATAATAGATCGAATGTCGGAGGTGCGAACTTTTCTCGCGGGCAACGGACGCTTAAAGACGCGCGCGATGATGCTCTTTAGACGAGCACCTGACAGGAACGAGTAAATGATCTCCAGGGATTCCGCGGGCACCTGGCCTTCTGCATGGAATTATTCCGAACGGGTGCTTTGGAAAACCATGAGTCCTCGCAGAGCCTCCGTGAAGGAGACACCCTAGCAAGCAAATTACATGTAAATTAATAACACTAATTATCAATGAGTTATTTTGTCAAGGGGAGATAGAGGGTATATTACAGGCTAAGCAGGCACCTTTTATAATAGGTTTTGTCAATCGCTGCACACGTGCAGGTGGAGAAATATGGGATACTCTGGGTGCTGTACCAAGGTCTTTGCACAGTATATATGTCATAATCTTACATTTGACTATCTGGCGAAAATTTTGTAGTTATATAAGTTTGCGTGCAAATTTGTTAAGGATGCAACCTGGATAGTAAATATTATATTATCGCAGCCATCTCTGAATACAGGCCGAAGAAGGGGCGGAGCCGCAGGGCAACTTGTGCGTAAGAAGACAGCAGTGTCAACTTCGCCAATATGGGAAGACCTTGGGTGGATAGATGCCGCGTATGAGTCATCCGGTGCCTGCTATGGTGTTTTGGCCGGTCCGAAATCATGAGTACAGAGGTATAGAGGATCGCCCTTATTCCGAAGACTCTCGTTAAACTCGTCAGAAAGCGTAGAATGTATGAGCGGAAACACGCATCTTCCCATAGGAGCTGCCATTTGAATGGGATAAGTAATCAAGTAATGCGAGAAATATTTTTCCACTCCATGGCAATGGACTAATTTTGTTTATGTTGGTATGCAAAAGGTAGCAGGAGAAACATATACTTCATGAAAAATATGGTGAGGAAGAGAGCAGCAGCCCCGTATTGAACTGCCAATCGTTTGTTGGAGTGAGATAAAAAAGGTATAGCGTGTCCCGGCTCGTCAAATGAATTGTAACGAATATTTTTTACACAGCTTTCCGGCAAAAGGAGATAGACGGGGATCAGATAGGTGCTCATACTGGCCATCTAGTCCCACAGTGGATTATGGTCAGCGGAAAATGTAACTCGCCCCCCCCCAAGATCCGATGGTATTAGATAATGGCCACCTTTCAAGTGATATCATCGACCCCACGTCAGCCTGCTGCAAAAGAGTAAACAGGTTACAGCTATGCAACTTGGAGATAAGATATATTAAATACTGTGGATACTGATTAGGGAGCGAATTTTTTTGCTGCCAGGTCGATGGATTCGCCGAGAATGGAAGATTCTGCGCGTTTCACCATTGGCACATTTGTTTCAGTGGAACTGATAAAAAAACTTTGCCGCACCAAAAAAAAAGTTGCGCAGGGTCACACAAACCTATAGTGTGCTGTCGACGTATCAAGACGTCATGGCAATACGCACCCTGGCATTCTCACTAATTGTTGAAGATTTTTCGGCAAAACGGACGATTTGTCCTTTTTTGTTTTGCCAAAACAAAATTGCGAAACGGATATGAAAATAATTTGTGAAATGCGAAACCTCTTTTGCCATGGCCGTGCAAACACTTTTCGTTGATTGCGATAACACATACATTTTTTGATGCGTTATCACAACTTTATTTGATCTCGCAACATACAAGAAAATGGCCCCTTTATGCTAATCATCTACCATCAGCTCGGAACACTAAAAGACGTGCTCTGAGAACTGCAAACAACAGGGCTCGGCCAAATATAGAAGCTCTGTTTGGCTCTTGATATTCTGAATGCAGGACAATGGGGATATAGCCTGCTGTGTAAAGTGAGCCCCTCGCTACTTTATGTTTCTGACGCACGTCCAGATACCCATTCCATCTCAGCTTTTATAGGCTGCCTACCGCTAATGGCTGTACCACCGTGGGCGAGGGGAAATGGTTTGAGGCCGACCTGGGAGGCACAGAAATGTTGCCGGAAAGATTTATTGTGGAAAGTCAACAATCGAAGCACAGAAAGCGGGGCCGGCGCGGTTGCGTAAAAAAATAAGCTTTGACTTGTAGAACAAAGTTTTAACAGATTCTTTTCCAGTTGGTAGGGGGAAGCTTGTCGTAGGGCAAGTGAAGAACGGGAACTAGGGATTTGTCGCTCATCACTAGCTTAAAGGATCAGCGTACATAAAGAAGAACAAAACAAGAGTCCGCCCTGGTATAGAAAAATGGCCCAGTTTTAGATAGTCATGTCAGGGCCCCAAATATTTCAAGGGCTGCTGCAGAAGCAACACGGTGGTGCAGCTTGCTGCACTTCGGGGTGATTGTGGGACTGGAAAGGTCGAGAGATTAGTAATGACTATGGGTGAGGGCACGACATTTCTTTTTACCTGAGGCAGTAAAGGATTCACATGAGAATTTGTCGCGGTTTCACCATTAGTAAAGTTTGTTTTTACATGCCTCGCTGAGCCGCAAATAAACAGTGTGCCGCAACAAAGAAAAGGTTTGCAGGTGCACGCCAAAGAATACTTCAGTTGCATGGCTCACGTCAAACAAGGTCATGGGAATAGCCCAGAATGGTCCTAAATTGGGCAGTGTGGTGCAAGGTTGTATGCGGAGTTTCTGTATGGGGCGAAAATAATGGGAACAAGTATTGTCCTGTTTAAATAGCGTTTGCCAAAAAATTTGCGAAACGATTAGTTAAAGGATTTGTGAATGGAGAACACTTTGTTGGCCAGCAGCTAGCAAGAGCTTTACACCTTTTTCTGGTTGTGAAGATAGCGCAACATTTTCTTTGGATCGCACCGTGTGACAACCTTTTTTCGTGATCCTCGCGGCAACAAAAAATCGCCGGCGGGTTAGTAGCAAAGTGGCAATAATCAAGTCCCACATTTTACTAAAAATGCTCTTGAGACGTCAAACAAACAGAGGCCTCGGAGGGCAAACAATAAAGAAGCTGTTTGGCTGCTGGATATGTCCTAATGGCAGGACAAATGGGGCACTGCTGCTGGGTTGTAAGTCGAGCCGTGTTCGCCTTAACTTTAGATATGTCACCAACAGTGATTCAGATACTCTTTAGCCATCTCAGCTTTAATAGGCTGCCCTGCCACTAATGGCTTCCAGTAGGAGGGGGCATGGTTATGTGGAGAGGCCTTGCCAGGGCGCACAAGAAAATGTTGACCGTTTATGTGGAAGTGCTACATAGTAACACCATAAGAATAAGCGGGCGGTGGCGTTATGGCGAAACATTGAAAGCCGGCAGGGCATATTGGAGATGCGAGAGGCACGTGGCGGCTGCAGATGGGACATGGCACTTCTCCTGCGCTCAACATGTGAATGAAAGTGGACATTGTGCCTAACAGCGCAGGATTTAAGTCGCAGCGAAGGAACAGGGGACATGGTCCGCAAGCCGCAGATTTGAATTGCTTTCTCTTGGAAGACGGATCTAGTTTACCAAGCTTAATGATGATGACCGGCTCTTTCACAGACAATGGCGCGGAGGTAAAGGTTGATTGACCCGTTGATGTTTTTTTGCTATATTTATGTTATTTTGGACGTCAAGAGGAGTGTAAACTATTTTTTTTTTTTTCGTTATGTGAGTGAGAGAGTTCAGGAAAGATCTGAGATGTGCATCGAATGAGAGGACATGCGGGGGGCCGTTCGACAGGAATCGAAAGACGGAGAATATAGAGATATTACGAGATTATATTCTGCCCTGGCGGAAATTCGGCCGCGCTGTAGGAAGCAAAGCATGTTCGCAGTGTGCCTTTGGGGTTTGGAAGCTGGAGGTATTAAATATAGTGTATATTCAAAGTATAAATGAAATGTTGGATGAGAGCACCAATTTTTTTGCCAGGCAGTGGGGGAATCGCGCGGAGGTAGAATATCCTTATTTATAAATGAGTGATGCAGCAAGATCTGTACGTGGTTTATGCTATCTGGTCAAAAAGATTTGCTAGAAACGTCGACACTTGTTTGCAAACCGGCTGCGTAACCCGACAGGATATCAGACGAATTGATTTGACGACAAACGCCGCAGCAACGAGCATTTTCCAATCACGTGGATGCTTCACAACTTAGGCTAAGGTCTCACGAGTATGTGGGAAGGCAGTTGGGCCATTGCTGTTAATTTTAATAATGATGTCTTGTTTGGTGTGAAGCTGAAAATGGGATTTTTGGGAAACAATTGCAATCTATTAACCAAAAGTTGGTGTAGTGGGTGCAGAGATGTTTTACTGGAATGAGCGATTACTGGGTGCGCATAAGAGCCTGGGTGCAGTCTATCAGAGAGACCAGTGCAGGTCTCCTCCACTTTTCGCTGGCTAGAGGTTGCAACCTTCTTTTTCCCATAATACCGGCCTATGGGTCAGGGGTGGGCTGTAACATTTTTGGGGGTGGGGCTATGATCTATGGGGCAGGGAAATGGGCAGACCTGGTGGGGAAAGGGTGAATGTGACTGGTAAATGGGTGGGGGAATTAGTGGATTGGGTGGGGAAATTGGTAGATTGGGTGGGGAAATTGGTAGATTGGGTGGGACAGAGGTGGTCCTGTGATTATAAAGGCTGATCAGCATGGAGAAGGTAAGGAAATCTGGGACTTTATAGGGTATTACAAATATATCGGCAAGTTCATGCCAGTAAATAGTAAAGTAATACCAGTGCCAGCCCTAGCTGGTGATTTACTGACTAGGCTGGTTAAATACTGGCCAGGTGGCAACTCTACCTGGGCCTCCAAGCTGGGTCTGCTGACTCAGTTGTTATACCTGTGATTGTGCCCAACCTGCAACCTCTAACAGCAAGAGTCCAGCTTGAACTGCAACTCCCACGTGGTTTGCAAGAACAGCCGGAGGGACTGCAGCCTAGCAAAGAAATAAAGTGGCCCCTAATCGGGCAATTAGCCTTGGCCCAACAACCACAACCTTGAAATAAAAAATGCAAATATGCTGGGGAAAAGTGCAGTAAGCTAAACTGCAACACCCCGGCCCCCCAATCGCCCCATGGTATCACCATATACATATCGCCCTAGTGACACCTAGCACTGTAGCAGGTGATATACATAGACAATAACTAATGCTCACCCACCAATCGCTTATATCCCTCCCCAAGTGCAGTTCTTCCACTGCTAAACACAGTTACCCTTTGTAGCCAATTGGTTAAACCACTAAACTATGATTAACTTCTTCTGGGCCGCTTAGTGCATGGGACCCTTAGTGGCCATCTATATCCCCTTTCCCCCCCCAGAGAGCCTGGCTCTTCAACACCAATGCATGGCAAGTCCTATTGGCTTCTTCTCTACATGGTCCCTGACTTATATAATGGCTTGGCCAAAGCAACCAGTTTAAAACCCCCCACATAGCCTTTTCTAGTTGCCCTGCATTAGCCGCCCAATGATGATCTCTATTTCCCAGTCCCAATACAGAGCAGCAGCAGCAGGACTGGGGCCCAGGGCTTCTATAACTCTTAAAGATAAAATAACCATCATCTCCTTTCCGGCTCCCTGGCTGGAACAGGTTGCAATGTAATTTTCATGTCTGGCACACAGATGCTTGGAATGATTTGCCCCAGATTTAATCCTGTACGGACCATTCTGTGTGTCTCACTGTGCATTTTATTAGCTCAGATAAGAGAGATATAGCAAAGGGACCATTTGTTCTTTTCAGCAGCTATTTTTGTTCGCACTCAGATGTTTAACTCCCTAAGGGAAGGGAACAACGGGTTGATATTAACCTACTTTTTTGTTCCGACATAACAATCATTCACTCGCTTGTGGACCTGTGAGTGCTCTCAGTCTTGATTAGGAGAGTAGATAAGTAGATAAGTAGGACCAATCAGCATTCCCAGAAAAATCCTCTGACCCACTCCAACCATGAGACAATGAGATGAATTAACAAAATGGGTGTCGATATAATACAGTAGCCCATAGCAACCAATCAGGATTTTGATTTCATTAGTCTCGTTCAGCTGACCCCATAGGTTTGTAAGAGCTTCCCCGACTTTGGGCCAGATTCACTTCAGTGAGAAAAAGGTTTATCACATGAAAACTCATGGACGACATTCAATGTGAGATGCAAACTTATCTCATAGTTTATTACTTGAAAACTCTGTTAAAGTCTATGAGAAAAAACTGGAATTGAATCAGAAGAAAAGTTTTTTCTCCTCAAGCTGAATCTCATCCATGAGCTTTCACGTGAAAATATATGAGATATTTTTCTCACTGAATTGAATCCAGCCCTTAGGAAGAAAGGTGGGTATGGTATTTTTTCTTACAATTTATTCTTTAATGGTATTATATAGGAGTACAAAAACCTAACTGAAGCTAGCCCATGGAACAAGTATGCCTCAAGAAAGGAGAATATACAGGTACAGGTTATCCCGTTATCCAGAATGCTCGGGACCAAGGGTATTCCGGATCTTTCTGTAATTTGGTTCTCCATACCTTAAGGGCTCTGGCACACGGGGGAGATTAGTCGCCCGCGATTAACTCCCTGTTCGCGGGCGACTAATCTCCCTGAGTTGCCTACCCCTGCCATCCCACCGGCGAACATGTAAGTCGCCGGCGGGATGGCAGACGCGGCGGGGCGATTTCCGGAAATCGCCGAAAAAGACTTGCGAGTCTTTTTCGGCGATTTGCGCGAAATCGCGCCGCCGCATGTGCCATCCCGCCGGCGACTTACATGTTCGGGAGGGAGTTAATCGCGGGCGACTAATCTCCCCCGTGTGCCAGAGCCCTAAGTCTACTAAAGAATCTATAAAACATTAATTAAAACCTATGGGATTGTTTTGCATCCAATAAGGATTATTTATATCTTAGTTGGGATCAAGTACAGGTACTGTTTTATTATTACAGAGAAAAGGGAATCATTTAACCATTAAATAAACCCAATAGGGCTGTTCTGCCCCCAATAAGGGGTAATTATATCTTAGTTGGGATCAAGTACAGGTACTGTTTTATTATTACAGAGAAAAGGGAATCATTTAACCATTAAATAAACCCAATAGGGTTATTATATCCAGAAAGTAATTATATCCAAAAAGTTCTGTATTACGGAAAGGCCATCTCCCATAGACTTCATTTTCAAGAAATAATTCACATTTTTAAAAGTGATTTCCCTTTTCTCTGTAATAATAAAACAGTACCTGTACTTGATCCCAACTAAGATATAATTACCCCTTATTGGGGCAGAACAGCCCTATTGGGTTTATTTCATGGTTAAATGATTCCCTTTTCTCTGTAATAATAAAACAG
The DNA here is from genome assembly GCF_000004195.4 of Xenopus tropicalis. NCBI lineage: Eukaryota > Metazoa > Chordata > Amphibia > Anura > Pipidae > Xenopus > Xenopus tropicalis. Next base: position 141,590,803 of record NC_030682.2, read on the forward strand.
TACCTGTACTTGATCCCAACTAAGATATAATTACCCCTTATTGGGGCAGAACAGCCCTATTGGGTTTATTTCATGGTTAAATGATTCCCTTTTCTCTGTAATAATAAAACAGTACCTGTACTTGATCCCAACTAAGATATAATTACCCCTTATTGGGGGCAGAACAGCCCTATTGGGTTTATTTCATGGTTAAATGATTCCCTTTTCTCTGTAATAATAAAACAGTACCTGTACTTGATCCCAACTAAGATATAATTACCCCTTATTGGGGGCAGAACAATCCTATTGGGTTTATTTAATATTTTATTGATTTTTTAGTAGACTTAAGGTATGGAGATCCAAATTACAGAGAGACCCCTTATCCGGAACACCCCAGGTCCCGAGCATTCTGGATAACGGGTCCCATACCGGTACCTTCAACTTTTATAAGCTTTATGTTTTACAAAGAAATTGCTTTCCTTTTAATGTCGGTGTGATATTGAGTTAACGATCAGCTTCGATTGGTCGATTGTTTTCCTTGCATCCACGGTACTTGCCAGCCCCCAAGTGCAAAGGCATTAATACATTTTTTGGTCCCGGTTCTTCACTGTCGAGCCTTCACCTCTAGTGATGAGCGAATCTGTTCCGTTTCGCTTCGGCGAAAAATTTGCGAATCTTTCGGCGAAAATGTTGTGCACCAAAAAAAATTGTCGTCTGCGGCTATTATTTTGTTGCGCGGCTATTGTTTCGTCGCCCGCGGCTATTATTTTGTCACGCAGCTATTGTTTAGTCGCCCGCGGCTATTATTTTGTCGCCCGCGGCTATTATTTTGTCGCGCGGCTATTGTTTAGTCGCCCGCGGCTATTATTTTGTAGCGCGGCTATTGTTTCGTCGCCCGCGGCTATTATTTTGTCGCACAGCTATTGTTTAGTCGCCCGCGGCTATTATTTTGTAGCGTGGCTATTGTTTCGTCACCCGCGGCTATTATTTTGTCGCACGGCTATTGTTTCGTCACCCGCGGCTATTATTTCGTCGTACGGCTATTCTTTTGTCGCCCGCGGCTATTATTTCGTCGCGCGGCTATTGTTTCGTCGCCCGCGGCTATTATTTTGTCACGCAGCTATTGTTTAGTCGCCCGCGGCTATTATTTTGTCGCCCGCGGCTATTATTTTGTCGCGCGGCTATTGTTTAGTCGCCCGCGGCTATTATTTTGTAGCGCGGCTATTGTTTCGTCGCCCGCGGCTATTATTTGGTCGCACAGCTATTGTTTAGTCGCCTGCGGCTATTATTTTGTAGCGTGGCTATTGTTTCGTCACCCGCGGCTATTATTTTGTAGCGTGGCTATTGTTTCGTCACCCGCGGCTATTATTTTGTCGCACGGCTATTGTTTCGTCACCCGCGGCTATTATTTCGTCGTACGGCTATTCTTTTGTCGCCTGTGGCTATTATTTCGTCGCGAGGCTATTCTTTTGACGCCCGCGACTATTCTTTTTTGACGCCGGCGACAATTTTTGGAGGTGCGGCGAATTTTTTCGCGGCAAAATTTTTCATCTGTTTCGCAAAACAATCCGCCAATGGTGAAACACGGAAATTCGCCGCGAATCCATGCCTGCCGAAACATTTCGCCCATCACTATTCACCTCCATAAAAATCTCCGAAAATTGAATTGCCATTGAATTGCCAAACAAAATGCAATACCTGGACTACCATTCAGGCCTGGAACTAGGCATCCCCAAATGCAAAAGGAATAATCAGTTCCATGTTATTACAGCAGAGGAACCCATACATATCATGCGCTAAATGTGTCCAATAAATTGTTTACACGTGTTTGCAAAGAACAGAGGAGCAGCATTCTTACATTTCTTAGAATTTCTTTAGAATAAATCTGACTTTGATCTTCTAAAGCACGTGAAAAGTATGCCTTCAAAGCCTTGGGAAAGCCTGCAATAATGCAATTTGAATTAAAAATCCCAATGCTACGCGCCCCGGCTGTGCCACGTTCCCGGCGAGCCAATGAGCGCCAATAAATAGTACCGATAGTTACAAGTATACTGGGTTATATTCCCATCAATTACCCACGGCGCACAAGGGGAGAAAAATGTAGAAAAAGCATTTCTAAGTGGTGTTTTCATAAGGCGACATTAATCACCCGCCGCTCACGCTGACAGCCTATTGAACTGGAGGAGGAAAGTTTCAATTTCCAATTTAATGTTTGGATATGTAAAAAAAAAAAATAGAAGTCAGCAAACAGTTTACAGGCAAAGCGACCACATTCTATTGAATTCGACATGTCAAGCCGTCTTTCAAGGGCAAGAACAAAACCCAATAAAGCAGAATGTTACAGAAACCAAACACGTCCTTAATCCCGTTGGTATTTGTCAGCGGAAATGGGCCGTTCAGGAGTTGAAACCTCAGGGTTCTGTATAAACATCTTTTTTTATCAATGGTTATCCTTTATGTATAGAGCGGCCATGTTGGGCCGGAACAGAAATCGGTTCATCTTCATATCCCAGGGGAAAACCAAACAGAAATGTGTTAATGCCGGTGAGATATCGAGCGTCTCTATTGAGGCTCAGAGATATTCAGAGAATAGAAAAAAAAAAAAGTTTCCTACCTTGACGCAGTTATGATTTACGTCAACATGGGAAAAACATATATTGCTGCAAAAAATTCCACGAAAATTGGCGGGAAAGTAAAGATGTTACGCTGCAAATGTCATCTGTAGTTACATCTCTCTGAAATCCCATTACCTAATAGTTATACAACTGTACTATTGACGTGATGGGAAATTCTCTCATTGATTTATAGTAATGTTTGTAACTTACAGAGTTTATATATATATACTGTATATATATATGTAATAATAATAGTAAAGGTTTGGGACCTGTTATCCAGAATGCTCAGGACCAGTTTTCCGGATAAGGGATCTTTCTGTAATTTGGATCTCCACAATTTAAGTCTGCTAAAAATCATTTAAATACCGAATAAACCCAATAGGGCTGTTCTGCCCCAATAAGGGGTAATTATATCTTAGTTGGGATCAAGTACAGGTACTGTTTTATTATTACAGAGAAAAGGGAATTATTTAACCATGAAATAAACCCAATAGGGCTGTTCTGCCCCAATAAGGGGTAATTATATCTTAGTTGGGATCAAGTACAGGTACTGTTTTATTATTACAGAGAAAAGGGAATCATTTAACCATTAAATAAACCCAATAGGGCTGTTCTGCCCCCAATAAGGGGTAATTATATCTTAGTTGGGCTCAAGTACAGGTACTGTTTTATTATTACAGAGAAAAGGGAATCATTTAACCATGAAATAAACCCAATAGGGCTGTTCTGCCCCCAATAAGGGGTAATTATATCTTAGTTGGGATCAAGTACAGGTACTGTTTTATTATTACAGAGAAAAGGGAATCATTTAACCATTAAATAAACCCAATAGGGCTGTTCTGCCCCCAATAAGGGGTAATTATATCTTAGTTGGGCTCAAGTACAGGTACTGTTTTATTATTACAGAGAAAAGGGAATCATTTAACCATTAAATAAACCCAATAGGGCTGTTCTGCCCCCAATAAGGGGTAATTATATCTTAGTTGGGATCAAGTACAGGTACTGTTTTATTATTACAGAGAAAAGGGAATCATTTAACCATGAAATAAACCCAATAGGGCTGTTCTGCCCCCAATAAGGGGTAATTATATCTTAGTTGGGATCAAGTACAGGTACTGTTTTATTATTACAGAGAAAAGGGAATCATTTAACCATTAAATAAACCCAATAGGGCTGTTCTGCCCCCAATAAGGGGTAATTATATCTTAGTTGGGATCAAGTACAGGTACTGTTTTATTATTACAGAAAAAAAGGAAATAATTTTCAAAATAGAATTATTTGCTTATAATGGAGTCTATGAGAGATGTCCTTTCGTAATTCAGAACTTTCTGGATAACGGGTTAATTGTTACATATAATTATACAAATATCTGTCTTTTTTTTCCAAATACCATTAAAAGAAGATTAAAAAAGAAAACCATTTCATGACGTTTAATGTAATAATCTGGTTTGGAACAGTTCCCTGAGCCCCGCCCCCTGTTCCCTAGCCCCGCCCCCTGTTCCCTTGCTGATTGGCTGACTACTTTGTGACTCAAATAAATGTAACAGTAGTCGCCTGTCCCTCAGCCCGCCTCCCAATCCCACAATTCCCTGCTGCACACGTGATGCCAATAAGGAAAGGAACATCCCAGGGCAATGCATTGTGGGTTATGCAGTTCCTGCATGCTGTCTGTAAGCTGTGGAGAAGTTGTTACAATGTGTAACATCAGTGTTTTAGTCCCTCCTCCCCTGCCAGGATTTCAAATGATGCAGAAAGAGAAGAACTGTTTTGCAGCTGGATTTCAGCATATAAACATGGTATTTATTCCTACTGTTTGAAGGAACAGATTACAGGGATAGGGATATTAGGGGTTTCTGTGTTGTGTGGTTCTGAAGCCTGAGTTCCCCTTTAAATTATATTATATAAATATTATATATATATTATATATTAAATTTATATTATTTATTATACATTCAGTCTCTGTACATTCAGTCAATATCACCATTGATTGGTATGAAACTCGGCCTTGCTTTTCTCGGTGATCAACCTGAATTAGATCAGTTCAGATCAATTTCTTCTGAATTTGTTCAATCATATTTGGTAAATAATCTGTTTAATCCCAAATTATCATGGCACGATTAAAATCAATAGATTAATAACAATGTTATTGAATCCAGCCCTGGAAAATGTCCATTTTAATGGAGTTTCCATTATTTTACCCACTACCTGAATTCACTGCCAATGGGGGATACTGACACAGTTGATTACTGGCCTATGGCGTCTCACCTACAAACCTCGTTTCTCGGCCAGAGAGCCCAGTAACCCCCCGACACAAACACCTGTAGGATTGTAGGTCAAGCTATGGCTGGAAAACACCGGTTGAGTAATGATTATCTAGACTATCCTATCTACTGTGTCAGTGTCACAGAGCACAATGCAAAGATCAATACAACAACAATGAGTAAAAAAAGGACTTTTTTCAAATGAACGTTATGGGAATTAATGAAAAACGTATTTTCTCAGGATCCTACAAATGTCAAAGATCAACAACTGAGCTAGAGAAAGAGATGTCTGTTGTGGTCTTGGTGGTTGTACCATCTTAGGGGGCTTCCATGGTGGCTTCCTTTCATGGGAAATTATGATGAAGGTCCCCATACACGGGCCGATTCTAGCTGCCGATATTGGTCCCTTAGACTGATTCGGCAGCTAATCGGCCCATGTAGGGGCACTACTGACAGGCCTGCCCGACCGATATCTGGCCTGAAATTGGGCAGATATCGATCGGTAGCCAGGGGCGGGCCAAGCTGTCGGCCACCTCGCCCCTGCACCTTCCGCCCCCCCTCGCGTTTCAGTGCGCATGCGCAGTTCCGGGGGAGGGGGGGGGGGGCGGTGGCTACGCGATAGTTCATTGCCCCCACCGCGTATTGACAAGCGGTGGGGGCAATGAAAAAGTAGCTAGGGGTAGGCAGAGGTTCCTGCCTGGCGCCCCCCAGTGTTTGCGCCCTAGGCAGCTGCCTCTTCTGCCTACCCCTAGTTCCGGCCCTGTCGCCAGCGAACGAATTTGCGCGAACATCGGGTGTTTGCAAGTTCGCAAACTTTTCGCGCGTGTACGCAATTTGGGTTCGCCTTAGGCTGATGCCACACGTGGCGTTTTTCCGCAGCGTTTTTTCTCGGCCTAAAAACGCCGCACAAGCCACACATGGCGTTTTTCAGCCTAGTTCTGGTGACGTAAGCAAATCCCGGTTCCATGGTGCTAATAGTGCGAAATAGCAAAAAACGCTGCGTATTTCCGCTAGGTCTGCCAGCTGCCTTTGCGGTTTTACGCAACGCTGTGTCAACAAAGTATTTTTCAGAGACATTTTTGCTCTTGATCCCCCCCCTGCATGCCACTGTCCAGGTCGTGGCACCCTTTAAACAACTTTAAAATCAGTTTTCTGGCAGAAATGGTTTTTCTAGGTTTTAAAGTTCGCCTTCCCATTGAAGTCTATGGGGTTCGCAAAGTTCGCTACATCCCTATTGATCAGGCAGGTTAAAAAATCTAGTCGGATCGGGGACCGCATTGGCTTGTTGATGTGGCCCCCGGATCGACTTTGCCTATAGCAAATACAGTATTTCTGCTTTTGACTAATTACAGTAGCAGCCAAAGTACGAATTAGGCACACGTTGTAGCCTGACTTTCCCTGCCAATGACACGATTTGTTTTACTGCCTATATTATATGTTGTAAGAATCAAAGGGCAAGTTCAACCAACTGATTGTAGGCTCATTGTAAGCTCTATGAGCAGGGTCCACCTCACTGGGAACAATGGAACTGTACAGATTATACCCAACACAGGGTCCATTTTAGTGCAGAATGCTTCCGGCATTCAATTCCCCTTCGGTCGTGTAATGCTAGAAAGGCGCGTCGAGAAGCTTCACTGTGCCCAATAATAATATCATTAAATATGTATGAATTATGTAACGTATAATTATATCAAATAGATAAATATATAATGAACTTCAATGACAATATTTATACATATTAACAAAAATCTTCTCGTGCTTTGTGCTTTTTCCGCACTTTATAACAATGTAGGGCAATTGTATAAGTGACATCTAAACACAACGGTCCTGCTTGTTCTGCGTGTGTTTCTTGCCGCTCCCTGATACATAAATCTGTCAGTGGTTCTTCTTCTTCTTCTTACAGTGGCTTAAGCCAAGGAATGCCTGGGAACAACCGACGTTGCTTGTTCAGCGTGTTTGCTCTGCTGTGACTGTGTATAGAGCGAGAAGGTCCAACCCACCATGCGTGAAGCCCAGGAGAAGACCTTTCAGAGGAGGATGGTTACATTGCACGTAACATGGTGAGAATCACAGGGTTTATTCCCATACACCCACATCATTGTACAAAAAGGTAAAGAAAATCAAATTTACGTAGGTGGGGTGGTTGGTTATCATGGTTGGTTCATACACCTCCAGTAATGGCTGTATGGAAATCCATATTTGCACTTGTGCTGAAAACAAAGGATTTATAAGTAGAATCTGTTTCAGTTAGGGTTGTGGCTGGGGCACAACTATTTATAATACATCAGGCTTCAGTGAAGGCCAATTCCAGCTGGTTTGTTTTCCCAGATGAGAATATCTACAGGCTAGTAATACACAGAAACAATGAATACTTGTCAATCAAAGGGAGAATGTGGGGAGAACATATCAACGCCACAGAGAAAGTATCCTGGTCCAAACAGAACCCAAGAGCCCAAAGACTGTAACTAATGTGCCACCATGCAGGCAGTTGTTATGCTTATTAACTAATTAATCCGGATTTACTCACTGATACCTTTAGCAGAGGTGAAGTTAAGGGCTTAGGGTTAAGGGCAAAACTGCCCAACTTGTGTCACTCCAGCTGTTATAAAAGTACTGCTCCTAGTAGAACCTGCCAATGATAGCTGATTGTCCGACTCCACCTACTACTGGTGCCATTTTGTCCTACTCTACTTTCTACTGTTACCATCTTGTTCTATTCTACCTTCTATTGTTGCCATCTTCTTCTACTCTACTTTCTACTGTTACCATCTTGTCCTACTCTACCTTCTACTGTTGCCATTTTGTCCTACTCTACCTTCTACTGTTGCTATTTTGTCCTACTCTACCTTCTACTGTTGCTATTTTGTCCTACTCTACCTTCTACTGTTGCCATCTTGTCCTACTATACCTTTTACTGTTACCATCTTGTCCTACTCTACCTTCTATTGTTGCCATTTTGTCCTACTCTACCTTCTACTGTTGCCATCTTGTCCTACTATACCTTTTACTGTTGCCATCTTGTCCTACTCTACCTTCTACTGTTACCATCTTGTCCTACTCCACCTTCTACTGTTGCCATCTTGTCCTACTCCACCTTCTACTGTTACCATTTTGTCCTACTCTACCTTCTACTGTTGCCATCTTGTTCTACTATACCTTCTTCCATTTACTCTCCCGACCCACTGCTTTGTATATTTACAGCTGTCTTTAAGGGGGTACCAATAGAATTGACTCCCCATGGGCTCCCCACAAAGAAGAACCCTTGGAAATTAGCCCTACGGGTCTCCTCCTAAAGCCAACTCCAAAGCAAAGGGCACTGTGCATGCATTAGACCATGTTTCCTGGTGATTTAGTAAATCATGAGTAGATATATAGTGGCACATTAATTGCCTCCTGATAAAGCTGACCCTAATGTGTATTAATGCCATAGAGGCCTTAGACTGTAAGCTCCACTGGGCAGGGGGCACTGCAGGATATGTTGGCCCTATATAAAGAATATAATAATGTCAATAATCTCCCCTTTAAACCCAGATTAGAGGAGCAGAATAAAATAACTGTGCCTTTCCCACATTACAGCTGCCAGTTATGTACATTATAAATAAACAACAGGGTGTGATTTGTTTAACCAGAGCCGGGCGAGTCGATTGCTAAAGCAATCCAATAAGCTTCCCGGGCCCATCTCTCTGCGCCGGAACATTTCGTACACATTTACGGTGCAATTACTTTTTCCTGCACGGAATGCAGCTCAATCCATTGATTTGTGCCGAGGATCGGCCGGAGCCCAGTGTTCTGCAGAAATGCTGAAGGTGGAAAGCGGGGAAGGAAAAACGAGTCATTTAGCAAAGTCCCAAACAGCATTAGCTCTGCGGGAAAGGATTGTGCCGCTCAGCAGATTTGCTGCATTGGGGCTCGGCGATTAAGTCGGGAGAAACGGCAGGGGCGGCACAGTCCCTCACTAATACTGGAGATATTAGCTTCTGTTGTATAACAATTATTATTATTATTATGTATTTATAAAGCGCCAACATATTCTGCATCCCTGTACAATAAATGGGTTTACACATTGATTATACAGAATAACCAATACAAGAGTAGAAAAAGATCCTGCCCAAAAAAGCTTACAGTCTGGAAATCAGTGCAAAGCTTTGCACCCAAGTGCAGTCTGGATACTCACAGACTGTAGCATGATATTCATCCAAAGACAAATGGTATATTCTTATATTGCTATCCAAAGCCTACAAAACACTGGCCCATAGAATGTAGCTAAAAATGGGGTCATTTAGACCAAAAACCATTTATTTGCACTTTGGGCCCTGCCCTGCAAGTAGCAGAATTCACAATTTCAAAAGCAGGTCTACATTTCCCCCCCCCCCGTGAATGCAGTGCTGCCTACATGTACCCCCCATAGACACAGCCATATACCCCCCATGGATACAGCCAACTACCTGGCCCCTACATGTTTCGTACCCACCCCCTTACTTGCCAAACTCAGGAAGGGGTGCACGGTTGCAACCATCACTGCCCTTGCACCTACATTTGGGGTGTCAGTAAGGTTGCCACCTTTGGTGGCCACTATCTCTGGGCAGGGCATGATGTCACTGGGCAGGACAGAGACGTAACGTGGGTGGAACCGTGCCATCGTAGGCCAGGGTTATGACGCGACGATCAGTGGTTGGCTTATTGCCATGTCAATCTCAGAGAGCCCTGCCTAGTTTTCCAAACTGGGCAGTGTTGACCTGGGCAGCCCTTCCGAAAACCTGACTGACCAGGTCAAAACCACACAGGTGTCAACCAGTGTTGTCAGTAAAGGACCCTTTAAGAGTCTACAGAGCCATCTACTGGCTTCAAATGTTATTACTAATTACAAGTTTGAGCGCAAATTGTAATGTTTTTTTACCCATAATGCAGAGGGTTTTTTTCCATAATAATTGTGGCTGTGTGGGAACTTGCGCTAAATGTGTCAGACCAAAGTCACAAGTCTGTAACGGCTGTGGAACCGCAGGAATTACTGCCCATTCTGGGGCGCCGCCATCTACAGATGCACAACAGGCGCAATGGCACTTACAGAAGTGCAGGGAGAGGGTTTGGACAATAAAAATGAGAATAATGATTTATCTGTAATATCCTATCTATAACTGGGATAGACGGGGAGTTCGTTATTGGTTTGCAGGGGGTCAGGTACCCCGACAATGAGACATGAGGTATAGTGAGGCATTTTTAGCTGCAGGCTTGAGGGGATGGAATAGGAAGGGCAATAATTCCAAACCATACAGAATAAATAATGAAGACCAACTAAAAGGTTTCTTAGTATAACCACACATGTAACATAGTAGAAGGTAAAGCTGAAGTCATAAGGCAGTGATCCCCAACCAGTGGCTCAAGGGTAACATGTTGCTCCCCAACCCCTTGGGTGTTGCTCTCAGTGCCCCCAAACCAGGGAGTTATATTTGAATTCCTGACTTGGGGGCAAGTTTTGGTTGAATAAAAACAAGATTTCCTACCAAATAAAGTCCCTGTAAGCTGATAGGGTGCATAGAGGCTGCCTAATAGCCAATCACAGCCCTTATTTGGCTCCTCCATGAACTTTTATAGAGCTTGTGTTGCTCTTCAAGTCTTTTTACATTTGACTGTGGCTCATGAGTAAGAAAGGTTGGGGAGCCCTGTCATAAGACATGGTTTTATTATGATACTATGGATATATTATGCAGTTATTGTATTATATGTTTTAGCAATCCCCAAGCCTATGTACAGATACAGGTTTATTAGCAAAATATAAAGGATGTATTGAGCCTGAAACAATGTGAAACTCTGCCTCCCCAACATTAAAAAATATAGCGCTAGTGTAGGCTCAGGGAGGGCAGGCAACTATGTTACATAATAGGCCCAGGGATTCATGGGAAGCCCAACAAATACTGAGGAGGTCTAGGTAGGGAAGACTGGGAATATTGGGAGGGTGGTAACAGTTTGGGGTGAGAGCGGCACAAGTTGAGACTTGGTTGTATTGGCAATGTGAAGAGTTCAGCAGCCTAAGCCTTTGGGAGATAAAGGTGAACCTACTGATTCTTAAGCTTGGCCTAAATATTCATGCCCAAATCACAGGTTGATTTCCCACACATTGTAGACATTAACCTCGGGCTGATGTTCTCCTACAATCTACTCTTCATTGGTTCTGGTGCGGCCAACACAAAGAGAACACCCAGAATGCCACAGCAGCCTTACCCTGGTACCACAGAACCTCCCTATACTCTAAGGGCAACATTTACTGGACATTGGGCTTAAAAACCACAGAAGAGCAGTTGTATCTTCTTAGTAAATAAACCCTATAGGCGAAACTCTCTATCATTGGGTTAGTTACCCTGAAGTTGACTAGACTGACTTCCAGTGTCCTCCATCCGGTGAGGGTTCTTGCACCAGCACTTTCTGACCCATTTCATAGAGTTTTCTCTAAGCAGGTTTGTATAGTGATTGTCTACCTTTTATTTTACCCCCCGCCCCCATCTCTTTGTAGCTTAATAACTAAACTTCTCAGTGATTTGATTTCTCTTTTCCTTGAACTGCTCTGTGAGCTCGGTTATAACTCTATTAGCATGCTCCAAAGATCAATGGTGCTCATACCCGTCCTTTGGGAACATCTAAGAGAATAGCATTTGAGAACTGCAGAGCTTAAATACAGGTTAGTTAATAGAAAGGACTGATTGGCCTTTAATTAACTCTCCTGTTCTTCAGCAGTAAGAACTACCTATTGTGGTCAGCTAAGGACTCCCTGTGGGTTTATTTAAGAATGTAAGTGTTGCAGAACCTGGTTTAAATCAGGTAAAAAGTCACAACAGTTTTTGCCCTTTGCAATGGGACAAGACTGGCCACAACCTCCCACAGCCCCAGTCCCTTCCCAGAGGCTATTATCCCCCACTGCTACTATAGGCACCATCTCTCCCTACTATACCTGCTATCCCACAGCCCCAGTCCCTTCCCAGAGGCTATTATCCCACTGCTACTATAGGCGCCATCTCTCCCTACTATACCTGCTATCCCACAGCCCCAGTCCCTTCCCAGAGGCTATTATCCCCCCACTGCTACTATAGGCACCATCTCTCCCTACTATACCTGCTATCCCACAGCCCCAGTCCCTTCCCAGAGGCTATTATCCCCCCACTGCTACTATAGGCACCATCTCTCCCTACTATACCTGCTATCCCACAGCCCCAGTCCCTTCCCAGAGGCTATTATCCCCCCACTGCTACTATAGGCACCATCTCTCCCTACTATACCTGCTATCCCACAGCCCCAGTCCCTTCCCAGAGGCTATTATCCCCCACTGCTACTATAGGCACCATCTCTCCCTACTATACCTGCTATCCCACAGCCCCAGTCCCTTCCCAGAGGCTATTATCCCCCACTGCTACTATAGGCACCATCTCTCCCTACTATACCTGCTATCCCACAGCCCCAGTCCCTTCCCAGAGGCTATTATCCCCCCACTGCTACTATAGGCACCATCTCTCCCTACTATACCTGCTATCCCACAGCCCCAGTCCCTTCCCAGAGGCTATTATCCCCCCACTGCTACTATAGGCACCATCTCTCCCTACTATACCTGCTATCCCACAGCCCCAGTCCCTTCCCAGAGGCTATTATCCCCCACTGCTACTATAGGCACCATCTCTCCCTACTATACCTGCTATCCCACAGCCCCAGTCCCTTCCCAGAGGCTATTATCCCACTGCTACTATAGGCACCATCTCTCCCTACTATACCTGCTATCCTAACTAGTTCCATAGAGGTGAGTACATTTGTTGTTAAAAACTATTTTCCCTGTGTGCCAGAGAATCTGTTGAACCAGCTGACTATTTAGCACTGCTGACCAGGTATCATTTGGACTTTGCAGCTTTAACTAAAAGTCATTTGCCGAGAAGTTGGAATAAGATAAGATAACTTTGCAGTAAGTGAGGTAAATTACAGAGCTCTCCTAAGGAAAACGAATGAGTGTTCTATGAGGTGGTGGGAAAAGCAGCTGCTGTTCCGTTACCTTTATAAACTTCTATAATGGTCCCGGCTGAAGCCAAAGGTGCTTCGGTGGTAATGTCTTTGTTATCTCGGCAGCTGGGAAATATAATCTAAATAAAGCGCTGCACCTGTTACATTCCTAGCAGAGATTACGCGCTGAGCGGGGAGTGCGATGACTTTTTCAAAACATTGAACTGTGAAGAATTTGTACAAATTCGCCCCCGTGCCGATAAGCAGAAACCCAAGGAACAGTTTTATGAAAATAAAAAAAAAACGTTTATTTACGGGAGACCAAAGAGAGTGAAGAGCCGCTGCCGTATCATAAACATCCTGACAAGGTGTGGGGCTTATTGCGGGGAGAAATCTTCAAAGAATTGTCTTTCTGGGATCCCGTAGAATTAACCCGCTGATACGGACTCCATTTCTCCTTATTGGATTTTTTAACCCAGTCCTGTACCCACTAGGGGTGAGCGAATCTTTCCCGTTTTGCTGTGCCGAAAAATGAGCAAAACTCATTGAAATCAATAGGCGACTTTTTTTTAGGCGCAACTTTTTCTCACTGCTAATGAATTAAGGTCACTGGACGCTTTTATTTTTGCACCGACTTTTTTGTTTCAGCGACATTATTCTTGGCAACTTTTTTGTCTCAGCAAATGTTTTTCACGTTGAATTTTTGTTGCGGTTTCACGGAAACAAAATTGCTGATACAGTAATGTGGAATTTCGCTGCGAATCCATGCATGGTGAATAAATTCGCTCATTGCTAGTACCCATGTTTGATAAACACAAGAAGCCATTTACAGATACCCCAGGCAGAAGTGCAAGAGCAATGAGGGGCTCAATACCTTTTCCTATTGTGCAGGGGTGTGGCCAAGCTCTGTATGTAGCGTTGGATTCGATATCTGGCGCTCAATGCAAAACCAGCGGACACAGGCAGCCCTGTCCTTATTGCCTGCCAGGCCCAGACTGGCAATCTGTGGGTTCTGTAGGGGCTGCTGTAAGATGCCATAGACAGTCCCTATTTAATGGGCTAGTGGGGGGGCTGCTTGGACCTACCTGGCACCTACCATAGCCAGTCAATAAGTACAAAGCTTCTCTGTGCCTTTCAGAGTTCCAAACCTTACAGCAGAGTCCTGGGCAGACCCAACCCAGACCCATAACTGTATTTTTACTCACTTTGACTCACTACCCGACCCACAGCTGCCTTATCTGCAATCTGATCCACAACCCTCTGACCGCCATTAAACAGGAAGCACAGTTTCTGCCAACTGGAAATGACATCATCAAAAGGGGTGGGGTAGAATTATTTTTTTTTTTTTTAAAATGTAAAGGAGTATAATAGAGATAATATAATTAACATAAGAAATATGGACCGGATCCCGGATCTGTGATCTGCCGACCTGCATCTGAAAATCCTACCCAGATCCCGCAGGGAACCTGCTTTTCTTGTGGGTGGCCCATGGGTACCTGCTGTAAGACTCTGCAAGACTCTAACTTACAGCACAGAATGATGAGCAAGTTATGGGCTGGGAAGGTGATCCCTACGTGTATCCCCTCTCATAATTACAGCACTGCCTCGAGTCTCCAACAAGAAATTCAACTGATCCATTTAGATGCCTATAGAAGCTCTTAACCGGCTAAAAGTAATTCCTTCTGACAAGCTTCAATCAGACAGTCCCTACAGACAGGGTTAAATCTTCTTAGAATAAAAATCAAAGTTTAACACCAATTCCTTCCTTTCCATTCCCCCTGGCAGTTGGGTTATATACATGGCTAGGTTTAATGTCATCTTTCCCTTTAAAGATTAACAAAAACTCTTAACATGGGACACAAATCTCAAGAACCTGTTCATTGTTTTGTCCAATAATTACCAGATAAAACGCTGAGACGTGATCTCTTCATTAGCAATTAACCTTTATTCAAGTCAGAGCTATGGCCCATGTCAGATGGGACGTATTCTGCTCTGGCAATTTTTTGACCGTGAAGCAACGCCCAGATCCTGCCATGGAGCCCATCATTCATTCCAATGCAACCTCGCGTCACCATTGGTCAGCCAATCTCCAGAGCACTCCTTATGTCAACTTTATCTGAGTGCAAAGCATGGGTTAAAGTTACCAGCAGGGTTTGCAACTCAGGTTTCCAGAAGTTCAATGGGACTATCCACAACTCAAGAATGATGGACTTATCATTAATTTCATGTCTTTTACAGGACTGTCTCTGGCGCAGGGAGAAATGCGATGGTGGAAGCAACAGTCACTGTCATTCTGCTGAATGTGAAACCCATTGCCCTGTGAAACCCATTGTGCCACTTATAATTCATGAACATAACAGTCCCTAATAAAGGAACTAGGGTGTGTGTAATGGAACAGCATTCTCTTTTCCATTCCCATCCATAAGAATACTTTTAGTGTGGCACAGAGCCCCTCTTGCCCTGCCTGTGTCACTGCCCTTCAGCTCTAATTTCTTGGGAGAAACACAGTGAGCAACAATGCTCCAGTTCCAG
Source organism: Xenopus tropicalis (assembly GCF_000004195.4). Taxonomy (NCBI): domain Eukaryota; kingdom Metazoa; phylum Chordata; class Amphibia; order Anura; family Pipidae; genus Xenopus; species Xenopus tropicalis. Next base: position 141,606,164 of record NC_030682.2, read on the forward strand.
TTCTTCCATCTTCCTTTCTCTTGTATTTAACATGAGCACTATAGTTACATAAAGGTGGCCATACATGGGCCAGTGTCAGCTTCTAATATCGACTTTGTATGGGCACCACCAACTAGCCTCCTTGACTGACATCTGGCCAGATCTCGATTGGGCAGGTTTGGTTTCTCCATCGGCCCATTTATGCACTTCTCAAACTGATGGCACCTATGCCCGTCGCTTTAAATCCCAGGGCCAAGCAATCGAATCAGCCTGATATCACTCACCCATAAGTGGGCATATCAAGAGAAGATCCGCTCGCTTGGCAACCACGCCAAACGAGTGGATCCTACAGTGTATAGCCAGTTTTAGATAATAAACATCACTCTTTCAGGTTTGCATTCCACCTGTTTAATAATTCTGTTTGGTGCCCATTGTGTGCTGCTATCTCGGAAGGCCGTTAGTATCTTGTTATCGCATTCTTCCCCCACCCAATGAGTAGGCACCAGGCAACAGGAGACTTCCTAGGCATCCTAATAGGATATCAGATTAATGGTACGAGTTTATACTGATACCTTTATCCATTTGCAGAGTCACATTCCCACATTCTTTCATTAGCTATCTCTAAGGTCAGAAGTTTAGGAGATTGCACTGAACGCACGGCTCGGCGCCTATGGACTGACCGAGTTCTCAAACAAACTGACAATTGGTCATATTGTTGGCTTATTTCTTATCCTGTAGAAAAGGATCAGACTCATATAGAGGTCCCCACACAAAATGATAATCTGGATGAATACCTGTTTAGAATCACTATCTTGGAAGAGAGAGATGGGGCCACAGTTCTGTAACGGAAAGAAATCCTGACAACCTGTGATTATTATCTTCTTTTCAATAAGCTTAAAGCTCAGCCTCTAAACCAGTGACCCCCAACTAGTGACTTGGGGACAACATGTTGCTCACCACTTCCTTTGATGTTGCTCCAAGTGGCCTCAAAGTAGGTGCCATTTTTACATTTCTGGCTTGGAGGCTGTTTTGGAAGCCCAGAGATACAGTTTTACCCCAAGCAGAGCCTCCTGCAGGCCAGCAGTCCCCATGGGGCTACCAATAGCCAATCACAGCCCTTATTTAGCACCCCCAAAGAACTTTTTTCATGCTTGTGTGGCTCCCCAACAAATTTATATCTGACTGTAGCTCATGAGTAAAAAAAGGTTGTGGATCCCTGCTTTAGAAGGATCAGACTCAGTTGCAGCCATAGAGCCGTTCCCACACAACATGATAATCTGGATGAATACCTGTTTAGAATGACTATCTTCCAAAGAGAGAGAGATGGGGCCACAGTTCTGTAATGGCAGGAAATCCTGACAACCTGAGACCTCATTGATAATTAGCTACTTTTAAATTAGCCAAAGTTCAGCCTCCAAACCAAGGCTGGCTGATTATATAAGGGCAACTTTATAGGGCCAGTACCCCCAAATTATACATCTGCGCTGCTTGTTAAACCCTTTTTATTAAAGATGCTTGCATAAAAATGTGTATCTTGCACTTCTGTATAGTTGCTTTTGGCACCGATCAGCCTAGTTTGCCTTTTGTTCCAAATTGAAGGCACCAACTGACACAGGGAAGCCCTGGAACCAATACTATTTGGCCTTCACAAAGGGAGGTCATTCTACATGTAGCGTTCTGCTATGGATCTTCAAATCCTCCTCCCCAATCCTTCATGAGATACACATAGAACATTCGCTTTTCTGCCCATTAGCGCTCCTGAACCTGAGGCAGGGGCATTTGCAAATTCCCTCTACTTTACACATATTGCTAGGGCTATTTTAGTAAAATGTAAATACAGTTAAATAAATGTGCAGATATTTAGCAACAAAATAGAAGAAAAGAAACTTCTCAATGAAAGAAACCCTCCCTTTGGAAGGACATCTTCTCCCCAACCTTACTTTACATAGCCCTTACTCTGCGGACATGTAGCCAGCCCAGTGTGACCTTTATTTATAGCGAGCGGCTCTCAAAGTCCTGCTATTTTTAAAGCTCCTTGGCGCATTTTCAAAGGCACAAAATTGTAAAATTTAATTTGGCACCGCAAGTGGATTTGCCGTGGACCTGCAGTACATAATCACGGAAGGAAGTATTCCATCTGATAGCAGCCTCAGCTGCTTCTTGCTCTATAATACTGGCGTGTGTGTTTAGAAATCTAGAAAAAATCACTTGATATGTCACAGTCCGGGGTTGGGCATTCATAGGCTGGTCATACACACAGTGATAGGGTCAGATTGGCCAATCACCGTTACATCCTGCAATTCCATAGGGTCAGCAGTTTGTCCAAGGAGAAGATGTGGTTCTCATCCCATTGTCACTATTGGATGTCATCAATCAACCTTGACTTATCCATGCAATCATCCAATGGTCCTATAAGTACTAACAGACTTATTAAATATGATGCTAAATTGCAAATCTACTCTTTTAGCAATGGGAGGGATAGAGCATTGCCCAGCGAGTGTCAGCACCAATAGCCAACTCAATCCCAAACTCCCATCTCAATGTGACCTAAAATGTGAATCTAAGGGTGGCCATAAATGGGCCAATCTTAGCTTCCAATATCGGTCCTTTAGACCAATTTGGCAGCTTCTCTGCCTGTGTAAGGGCACAAACGACGGACCTCCTTGACCGACATCTGGCCTGTACCCGACACCTATACCCGCCATCTTAATTCAACCCACCTATGACCCATAGGTGGTCATATCAGGAAAAGAACCTTTTGCTTGGCGACCTCGCCAAGCGACAGGATCTTACCTTGTACAGGTATGGGATCTATTATCTGGAAACCCGATATCCAGAAAGCTCCAAATTACGGAAAGGCCATCTCCCATAGACTCCATTTTAATCAAATAATTCAGATTTTTAAAATTGATTTCCTTTTTCTCTGTAAAATAAAACAGTACCTGTACTTGATCCCAACTAAGATATAATTACCCCTTATTGGGGGCAGAACAGCCCTATTGGGTTTATTTAATGGTTAAATGATTCCCTTTTCTCTGTAATAATAAAACAGTACCTGTACTTGATCCCAACTAAGATATAATTACCCCTTATTGGGGCAGAACAGCCCTATTGGGTTTATTTCATGGTTAAATGATTCCCTTTTCTCTGTAATAATAAAACAGTACCTGTACTTGATCCCAACTAAGATATAATTACCCCTTATTGGGGCAGAACAGCCCTATTGGGTTTATTTAATGGTTAAATGATTCCCTTTTCTCTGTAATAATAAAACAGTACCTGTACTTGATCCCAACTAAGATATAATTAATCCTTACTGGATGCCAAATAATCCTATTGGGTTTAATTAATGTTTTATTGATTTTTTAGTAGACTTAAGGTATGAAGATCCAAATTACGGAAAGACGGAATACCCTTAGTCCCCAGCATTCTGGATAACTGGTCCTATACCTGTATAGCCAGCTTTAGACATTTGGCGCTATTATAGAGATCTAATTAATAGGACATAGTTATTCAACATTCAACATATTCAGCTTCTGATAAGAAAAATACATTATGGACTCACCTCTTCACAAGATCGTGTCCATGAACAACTAAGGCTTCCAATTAGGACCTTATGGACTTTTCTATGAACTTTAGGTTATCAGTCTTGTTTCTGTTGAAGTATTCCCTGAGGTACCATATTAATGGGTTAAACTGAAGTCATAATATTATATTTCATGAGTCAAATTCTACACCGGCAGCTTCTGATTGGCAGACGCTGCCCTTTTGCTCCAGGTGGCTGGTGGGACATTCTACAAGCATCTATTACCCCTAGCAACCAAGTGGAACAAGTCTTCTTCTGAGACTTCCAGTGATACAACGATTGTGACCTGGGTGCCAAAGGGAGCAGTGGGATTACACGCTTGTACACATCTTAACGCTTTTGTCAACTTACAACTTCGGATTATTCTTCCATGAATTTCAGCCTTGTCAGCAAAGTTTGGAATGATGTGCTTTCTGGTAAATTACAGAGAGTTCCAGGATTAAAACAGATACCAACATTGTTTTTTGGAGTCAGGAAGGAATTTTTTCCCCTCTGGGGCAAATTAGAGAGGCTTCAGATGGGGTTTTTGCCTTCCTCTGGATCAACTGGCAGTTAGGCAGGTTATATATAGGCATTATGGTTAAACGTGATGGACGTACATCTTTTATCAACCTAACTTACTATGTTACTATGTTACTATGTTTCAGTCTCTGGCATGGCCTCCTTTTACTTTGAATACAAAATATTTCCTACCATAAAAGTTAGAATTCATGGATATGTCAATTGAACGAACAGTGGTTATAAATTGATTTGTATCTCCCCGCTCAGCCACGTCGTTGGGTCTACACCTTGTTTTTTTAGCTGCCCCCCTGCCCCATCAAGCAGTATGGGAGTTTAGCTGCCCCCCCTGCCCCATCAAGCAGTATGGGAGTTTAGCTGCCCCCCTGCCCCATCAAGCAGTATGGGAGTTTAGCTGCCCCCCTGCCCCATCAAGCAGTATGGGAGTTTAGCTGCCCCCCTGCCCCATCAAGCAGTATGGGATTTTAGCTGCCCCCCTGCCTCATCAAGCAGTATGGGAGTTTAGCTGCCCCCCTGCCCCATCAAGCAGTATGGGAGTTTAGCTTCCCCCCTGCCCCATCAAGCAGTATGGGAGTTTAGCTGCCCCCCTGCCTCATCAAGCAGTATGGGAGTTTAGCTGCCCCCCTGCCCCATCAAGCAGTATGGGAGTTTAGCTGCCCCCCTGCCCAATCAAGCAGTATGGGAGTTTAGCTGCCCCCCTGCCCCATCAAGCAGTATGGGAGTTTAGCTGCCCCCCTGCCCCATCAAGCAGTATGGGAGTTTAGCTGCCCCCCTGCCCCATCAAGCAGTATGGAAGTTTAGCTGCCCCCCTGCCCCATCAAGCAGTATGGAAGTTTAGCTGACCCCCTGCCCCATCAAGCAGTATGGAAGTTTAGCTGCCCCCCTGCCTCATCAAGCAGTATGGGAGTTTAGCTGCCCCCCTGCCCCATCAAGCAGTATGGGAGTTTAGCTGCCCCCCTGCCTCATCAAGCAGTATGGGAGTTTAGCTGCCCCCCCTGCCTCATCAAGCAGTATGGGAGTTTAGCTGCCCCCCTGCCCCATCAAGCAGTATGGGAGTTTAGCTGCCCCCCCTACCTCATCAAGCAGTATGGGAGTTTAGCTGCCCCCCCCTGCCTCATCAAGCAGTATGGGAGTTTAGCTGCCCCCCTGCCCCAACAAGCAGTATGGGAGTTTAGCTGCCCCCCTGCCCCAACAAGCAGTATGGGAGTTTAGCTGCCCCCCTGCCCCATCAAGCAGTATGGGAGTTTAGCTGCCCCCCTGCCCCATCAAGCAGTATGGGAGTTTAGCTGCCCCCCTGCCCCAACAAGCAGTATGGGAGTTTAGCTGCCCCCCTGCCCCAACAAGCAGTATGGGAGTTTAGCTGCCCCCCTGCCCCATCAAGCAGTATGGGAGTTTAGCTGCCCCCCTGCCCCATCAAGCAGTATGGGAGTTTAGCTGCCCCCCTGCCCCATCAAGCAGTATGGGAGTTGCCTGTCAGATGTTGCAAATATACAGAAAAGTAACGGGCCATTTACAAGGGCAGAGGGCAATTCAGATTTGCTATGGTTTTTACCCTAATGCATCTTGGCTCATAAATAAGCCCGGTGAGGTTCTGTTGCACACAAAGAGATTGTGTTTCATTATAATAATTGATTGTCTAACGAAAGCAAATGAAACATTAGATACACAAAAGGGTTTTCTTTGATCCACAAATGCAAGTGCAAAATTGCGCCCACTTAGGGTTAATACAGGCTGGGATTTGGCCGGCCCAGACAATAAATCACCAGCTAGGGGCAGGGCAAGAATTACAAATTTATTGGAAATGTAATTGCGAATAAATTTATAAAACCCTACGAATCCCTCCCTTCCCTGACGGATTACCCCTTAGAAGGCCAGGCCTTCCTTTACCCCACCCATTTCCCTGCCCACTTCACTCATTTCCATGTCCACTCTGCCCATTTCCCCACCCCATGTGACGCCCCCTCCTGCTTCTCCAACCTGCAGGTTGCTATAAATGAGAAATAAGGTGGTAACTGAATGCCCCCTGAAGGTGCCCATACAAGTGAAGATTCGCTCGCTTGGCGAGGTCGCCAAGCGAGCGGATCTTCACCCGATATCCCCACCTATGGGTGGGCGATATCGGGGAACATGTAGGCTAATTTGATCGTTTAGCCCTGGGGCCAAACGATCGAATTATAATAGCGGCAATGGGGCAGTCGGTTCAGGGATCGCATCAACTAGCCGAAGCAGTCCCCGAATCTTTTAACCTGCCCGATTGATATCTGGCCGGGCATACCCTTCGCTCCTGCCCCTACACGGGCCGATAAGTTGCCGAATCGGTCTAAGGGACCAGTATCGGCAGCTACAATCAGACTTTGTATGGCCACCTTTAGTGCTCATTTAAGGGTGAAGACACACGGAGCTACTAGTAGCAGCTACTTGTCACGGCTACTAAAATAGACACTGCTGATCATTTACTGATAATTGTCTCTCTGTGTGTTTTAGCAGAGGCAATTCTCAGTATTGTCTATGGCAGGGGATTATCTGGAGTTTAGTAGCCGTGAAAATGTAGCTGCTACTAAGTAGCTCAGTGTGTCTTCACCCTATAAACACTTGAGTCTGGGGTCGCTTGTTAGTGAGCAGGAAGGGGTACACCTATGTGCCTCCCCACCCCTCATGAATACAGACCCGGAGCAATTTTTCAAAGTGCACAAAACATAGAAAAAATTGGCCCCCAGCAGGTTTATATTCTGACTTTGGATACCGTCCTGTTGACCAAGTTTTAACCTGTAATTTAGGACTCTTTCCTTCAAAGCAGCTGTAGAACAATGCAGGAGATTCTATTTTGCCATATCAGCTGAGCTGAACGTTCCGGCGTCGGAAATGACTGAAAAGGGAGTGACCTTGGAATATCTAAAGTGCGGTGGAATTTGCTCGTTGGGAACGCTGCTGGCTGGGAGATATCTGCTCCGTCACAGCTGAAACGAAATTCTTTTCTTCCCGCCGCCCTTATCATTCGCTCTGGCTAACTATTACTCTTACTCCTCATCATAATGCTATTTATAAAGGGAAGGTGTATATTGTTAACTCTACCTGGAAATCATTTCAATGTTTAAATAACCAAGAAAAGAAGCAGCAGAAAACAAAAATTCTGGGATAAATTTAGGAGTCAATGTGCACTTGGAGAGGGGTCACCGAGAGTGACTATCATTTAAAATTCCCTTATAGGCTAAAGACCCTCGCAATTCCCCTGACACTGAATATAGATTAGGAATTAGGTCAGGGAGACTATACGCCCGGAGAGATGGAGACCCCTAGAGCCCACCCAAACAGGACAGATACTCAGCACCAGTGGAGCACAAGCCTGTTCCTCAGAGGATGAATGGTTCTACAAGAGCTACACAAGGAAAGTGGAGAGATTATCGGGATGGAGATGACAACCAGTGGGAGGCACTAAATAGAGAAATCAATATATAGAAGTAGAACTTTCTACACACAGCCAATAACTTCAGCTATCCTTGAATCAAAAGGACTATGTTGATTTGGGGTGGAAAAAATGCACCAAGTGACCAATTATGCTCAGCCACCCAGGGTATATATGCTTAGGCACCCAGGGTATATATGCTTAGGCACCGAGGGTATATATGCTCAGGCACCGAGGGTATATATGTTCAGGCACCCAGGGTATATATGCTTAGGCACCCAGGGTATATATGCTTAGGCACCCAGGGTATATATGCTCAGGCACCCAGGGTATATATGCTTAGGCACCGAGGGTATATAGTCTCAGGCACCGAGGGTATATATGCTCAGGCACCCAGGGTATATATGCTAAGGCACCCAGGGTATATATGCTTAGGCACCCAGGGTATATATGCTTAGGCACCCAGGGTATATATGCTCAGGCACCCAGGGTATATATGCTTAGGCACCGAGGGTATATAGTCTCAGGCACCGAGGGTATATATGCTCAGGCACCCAGGGTATATATGCTTAGGCACCGAGGGTATATAGTCTCAGGCACCGAGGGTATATATGCTCAGGCACCCAGGGTATATATGCTTAGGCACCCAGGGTATATATGCTTAGGCACCGAGGGTATATAGTCTCAGGCACCGAGGGTATATATGCTCAGGCACCGAGGGTATATATATGCTCAGGCACCCAGGGTATATGTGCTCAGGCACCCAGGGTATATATGCTCAGGCACCCAGGGTATATATGCTCAGGCACCCAAGGTATATATGCTCAGGCACCCAGGGTATATGTACTCAGGCACCCAGGGTATATACGCTCAGGCACCCAGGGTATATACGCTCAGGCACCCAGGGTATATATGCTCAGGCACCCAGGGTATATATGCTCAGGCACCCAGGGTATATGTGCTCAGGCACCCAAGGTATATACGCTCAGGCACCCAGGGTATATATGCTCAGGGTATATATGCTCAGGTACCCAGGGTATATACGCACAGGCACCCAGGGTATATATGCTCAGGCACCCAGGGTATATATGCTCAGGCACCCAGGGTATATATGCTCAGGCACCCAGGGTATATATGCTCAGGCACCCAGGGTATATACGCACAGGCACCCAGGGTATATACGCTCAGGCACCCAGGGTATATATGCTCAGGCACCCAGGGTATATACGCACAGGCACCCAGGGTATATATGCTCAGGCACCCAGGGTATATATGCTCAGGCACCCAGGGTATATACGCACAGGCACCCAGGGTATATATGCTCAGGCACCCAGGGTATATATGCTCAGGCACCCAGGGTATATACGCACAGGCACCCAGGGTATATATTGATGCTTCAATATTAATTTCTTTGTTAAGTTGTGTTAGTAATTGGTGAGTCTGTTCCTTGAGATTTTGCTGAACCTTTTCTGCACCATAAGCCTGGCCCTGTATTTCTCTCTGGCCTTGATCTACCATTCTACTCAGATTCGTTTATATTTTGCCTTATCCTATCTATGTCTGATTTTGGCCTTTTCACAACCCCTCTTAATGCAAGTCCCCTCATCTCCAGGTGGGTCTAGGGCCTAATGATATCAGTGCAGTCCCTTGTTATGATCTGCTGAGACCTTGTACCATTGGTTCTCAAGTCGTCTGTAATTCCCCCCAAGGGGGTCCAGAGCAAGGACTGGGGGGCCCTGTATGAAGTATGGGTTAAATTAGTGAACAATACCAATTTCCTTCTCCTAAACACAACTGAGAGACCAGTCTGAAGGCCAGAATGCTGTTCTAAATATTCTAGAACATATGATAATCCATTGTTTACAGTCCCAGCAGAAGGAAACATATATGGTATGACATTAGCCGTGATTCTGCGTGTTACTGGGAGTCCTTTACTTATACAATATACATACATTCCTTATACAATATACATACATTCCTTATACAATATACATACATTCCTTATACAATATACATACATTCCTTATACAATATACATACATTCCTTATACAATATACATACATTCCTTATACAATATACATACATTCCTTATACGATATAACATAAATTTGTCCTCTAACCCACAGAACACGATCAGTTAAGCAGTTTATTTAAGCCTTAAGGCCGAGTACATCACTGGATCCTGATAAGATAAAGGAATTGATGACTTATTTTTATTGCTTATTACCGACTTTATTAGAGCTGGGGGAGTCTTAACCATAAATTGAGATGATGAAAGGGTGATCAAGGTTCTGTAAGTTTCCCAGGCTCATTTCCACACGTGCCGCTAAGCAAATCATTAAAGAAACACTGTCCATTTGCTCCCAACTACCATTCCTGTATAACCCTAATTAATGCCTGTAGGACAGGGGCTCCCACATCGGGTACTTACTACGGATGCACCGTATCCAGGATTCGGTTCAGGATTCGGGCCAAATCCAGGCTTTTTTTGATGGATTCGGTTTCGGACTAATCCACGGTCCCGATCCGAATCCTAATTGGGTTGGGTTCGGGGATTCGACCGAACCCAAAAAAGTGGCTTCGGCGCATCCCTAGAATTTACCAACTGGGGAGCCCAAAGCCACAACTAAAGCTGGCCATACATGCACCGATAATATCTTAGGAAACCTCGTTTCGTAGAATATTCGGTGCGTGTATGGCAAGTTGGTGAGTCGACCGATATCGCAGGAGGCTGCTGATATCGGTTGACTCGCCGATCGGGCCGGTTTAAAGATTTTGATCGGGCGCCATAGATGGCGCCCGAGCAAAATCTGTTTTCGGGGCTGAATCGGCAGAAGGAAGTAGAAATCCTATTGTTACTTCCTTATCTGCCGTTAGACCTGAACAGTTAGTGGCGGATTGTACGATCTTTCGTTCGACCAATGGTCGCATGAAAGATCTAAAATCGCCATGTGTGGCCACCTTTAAGAGGGGAGGGATCAGCTCTTTTAAGCCATGTTTGGTGGGATTTGGGATGAATGATGGTTGCTATTTTGGATTCTCCATGAAGCCTTAAAAGCTGTTGAGGACACTTCGATGTCACTTTTGATGGCACTTTGATGTGTCAACTGTTACTATACCCGGTGGTCTAATAGGGCAGTGGGGACACTTGGTGACACACACGGTGTTTACTCAGTCTGGTGATGATGCGGCACCGTGACATCATTATGCAAGATGCAAAAAGTAAATATTTAAAGGCCCCACTACCTATTATTCGCTGCCCAATATAGGTCTATCTGGTATAGCATGGATGCATTCTCTGTTTGTACCTTTGCCTGATCAATGCCTTTCACTGTTTCGGTGCCTGGACTGACCATTTAGTCCACTATTGACTTCACTTCTGGATCCTGATTCTGTACTTTGCTGTTAGTCTGGTTATTGCCCTCGGCCTGTCCTCCTTGACTACGTTCTGCTCTTTCTCCGTTACACTCTGACTCGCTCAGGTTCCCTTGTTTCTCTCACAATAAGAACGGGAGGCATCTGAGTAGCGGAGGGCTCCTCCCAAGGCGAAAGGTGGCAGTTATGGGCAAAAGAGTGAGCTTAGACCCGAATCCTGCAATTTGTTTTGGTTTTTGGGAGTGATATATATATATAGTAAATGGATGCATTGTTTGGTCCACCGAAAGGAGAGCAGATCAAAAATGTTGGACATAGGATAAATGAAAAAAAACTTTCTTAGGCAATTCTGAATAATATATGGTGCTGGTTTCACTCTGGTCAACAAAAATTATACTACAGGTATGGGACCCATTATGCACAATGCTTTTATTATTACAGAGAAAAGGGAATCATATAAACATTAAATAAACCCAATAGGGCTGTTCTGCCCCAATAAGGGGTAATTATATCTTAGTTGGGATCAAGTACAGGTACTGTTTTATTATTACAGAGAAAAGGGAATCATTTAACCATTAAATAAACCCAATAGGGCTGTTCTGCCCCCAATAAGGGGTAATTATATCTTAGTTGGGATCAAGTACAGGTACTGTTTTATTATTACAGAGAAAAGGGAATCATTTAACCATTAAATAAACCCAATAGGGCTGTTCTGCCCCCAATAAGGGGTAATTATATCTTAGTTGGGATCAAGTACAGGTACTGTTTTATTATTACAGAGAAAAGGGAATCATTTAACCATTAAATAAACCCAATAGGGCTGTTCTGCCCCCAATAAGGGGTAATTATATCTTAGTTGGGATCAAGTACAGGTACTGTTTTATTATTACAGAGAAAAGGGAATCATTTAACCATGAAATAAACCCAATAGGGCTGTTCTGCCCCAATAAGGGGTAATTATATCTTAGTTGGGATCAAGTACAGGTACTGTTTTATTATTACAGAGAAAAGGGAATCATTTAACCATGAAATAAACCCAATAGGGCTGTTCTGCCCCCAATAAGGGGTAATTATATCTTAGTTGGGATCAAGTACAGGTACTGTTTTATTATTACAGAGAAAAGGGAATCAGTTTTAAAATTCTGAATTATTTGATTAAAATGGAGTCTATGGGAGACAGGCTTTCTGTAATTCGGAGCTTTCTGGATAATGGGTTTCCGGATAAGGGATCCCATACCTGTATTTAAAAATCTGAACTGTCAATCATATATTGCCTGCCCCGCCTCTATGCCTGCGGCATAGAGGCGGTGCAGGCAATATATGATTGACAGCTCAGATTTTTAAACATATTTATAACACTTATGGATGATTTAATTAAAAAAAAGCGAGCAGCAACGAGGCAGCATGATGCATGATGGGAGCAGCAGCCCAGTGTTTTTCTTCCCCACGTTGATTTATAGGGTCGGAAAGGGAAAATCTTCACCTGCTGATAAAACTAATTTGTTCCCCTCACTGTGCCACCTCCCTGGGAGCAAGGGTTATCGGCTCGCGTCGTGGCAGTGAGTGGTTTGGTGATTGCGCTTCTAATGTCTGCCCCGGCGAGTCTGCCAAGTGTAAATATTTTGACTTCTCAGCCAAAGGTGCCCTGAAAGGGTCATGGCAACAGTTGGATTCCGTAAGGAGCAAAGGAATGAGTTTCTCGCTCATGTCAAGGCGGAAGCCGGGCTCAGGGAACAACGGCAATTAGGAACAGAGAGACAGAAATAGGGGGTAAAAAGATGGAGCTCCTTAAGTCCATAAATCACTGATGTCAAGACTCCAACTCTGCAGCTACTGAACTACAACTCCCAGGATCTGTATGATAGGGATCCCTCGTATGAAGGATAAACTGTACTGCCGGTTACTAGTGATGAGTGTTCTTTTCAGCAAGCATGGATTCACAGCAAATTTCCGCATTTCGCCACTGGCGAATTGTTTCGCGAAACTTCTGTGAAAATTCGTCGCTGAAAACTTTGTCGCGCGGAATTTTTTTTTTTTGTTGCACGTCAAATTGGGCGAGGTTGCATCAAATTGGGCGCAGAGGCATCAAACTGGGAGTGGTCGCATCAGAAAAAGGTGTGGCCATGTCAGAAAAGTGCGAGCGACAAAAAAAATAGACGTGGGCAACAGAAAATAGACGCAGGCGACAAAAAAAATTGTGCGAAAAATGCCGTTTTGCGAATTTTATGGCGAAACGGGACAGATTCGCTCATCACTACTGGTTACGACTTGGACAACTTCCTCCGATCCCCAACCTTCCCCACCTTTCATGTTCAGGTTTCTTGCCGACCTTCCCTTATAGATTTCTAGATATCCTTGGATTGATACTATTGCGTCCGGTGCAGGGTTTTTATGATTCTCTATTGAAAACTTTACAAGAAAATATTACCATAACTCACACTGACATGTCGGCCATTAAACACAATACAATTATAATTTGCCCTTCCCTCTCTGGCAGTCTTAGTCCTATGAAGACCTTGCCCATAGCACAGAACGAATGAAAGTTCTCCTATACTAGACCTGGAAGGTGAGGAAGGAGTAATGCAATGAGGGCCACCGTCAAAATGCCAGATTTTCCTATAAGGCCTTATAAATGTGTAATGATTGGGCCCCTCAATGCTGTACTGCAGGGGTCCCCAACCACCGGGCCGGGGACCAGTGCCGGGCCGTGGGCTGTACTGAACCGGGCCACCTCTGGTCCCAATTACCTGTGATCCATGACAACAGCTATGCTAAGCCCAGGAAGATTTCTACTGATCACGACAAGGACCAAAGTACTTTATTAAGCTGTATGTAATAATAATACTAGTAATAAAGTGCATAATATAAAATTGAATAATTAAATTTACATGATATATGTAATAATTAAATTATATACTATGCACTAGTTGCACACACCCCTCCCCCCCCCCATCCCCGGTCCTTGGAAAAATTGTCTTGTTTGAAACTGGTCCGTGGTGCAAAAAAGGTTGGGGACCACTGCTGTACTGGATATTTTTTAACATTGCGCCCTGCTGCAGCTTTGTTACCTCTATATTACTATGTATATAACTGCTGCTTCTGAGAAAAGGCAACTCAGTCCTATGTCCTATGGATTCAATTGCTGAAAAAGGGCAACAATTCCAAAATATTCCATGCTACAGAACAGGCAAAGGGTACAACAGGGGGATAAAAGGGCAGTAATAATGAATTGCCCCCACCGGCCGTGTCCCCCACACCCCCCCAGGGGCCCCCATGGCTCTCCCTTAACCCCCCACAGGGGCCCCTGCCACCCGCCCGACATCCTCCCATGAACGCGCAAGTGAAACGTGCCGGGGAAGGACAACTGCGGCTGGGGAAGCCGTAACAGGGATCGGGTCTGGGCTACTGGGGCCCACTAGGGCTGGGACCCAATGGGTTTTTTGCGACCCAGGTCCGACCCTGAATGAGGTTGTGGCCCCTAACAATAGAATCAGTGGTGTAACAACAGAAGAAGCAGACCCCACAGTCGTGGTTGGCGACCTAGCCAAGTGAGCGGATCTTAACGTGTATGGCCACATTAAGTCACACCAATGAATAGAATTCTGCAGTGCTTACAATCTAGATGCCAAAGGCACAGACAGATGAGACAGATGGAATGATTTGACCAGAACAGATAAACGGCAGAACTCAGATTCCAGTATTTCCATCCGTTTGTCAGAGACTGAAGTCCCATGGTTGCTACGGCCGGACGAGCCACTCCCTAACTGCAGCAGTATCCCAGCACCCTGCAACGCACTCCTGCCCTTTCAATATATCCTCCGAAATGCATATGTCTGCAAAAGTCTGAGCGGCACTAAGTAAGGCATATATCATGCTGGGCTGTACGTCCAATGTTAAAGAAAATGCTTTCTGCTTTTTTAATTGAATCCCATATAATTACAGTCTGGCCTGAAAGGCACCATGATAGAGGGACAATAGAGATGTGAAGATATTAATGCTGAGGGTTTCTTTTTCTTGTGCAGCCTGCTCTTCCATTCCCCCAGGGAAGCCTGTTAATGCCTTGGCTGTGCTTTTTGCACTTAGCGCTAGTAAAAAGCCTGACTCTCTCTTGGTTCTTTACCGACACGATACACCCAGGCTGTTCCTGATTGATTTTTGTATATTTTATAGTCTGGCAGCTATGCTTCGCTTACAGCGACAACTGGATTTAAAGAGAAAATATATCTTATTTATAGGATGAGTTTATTTTCCAATGAAAGGACAGCAAAGGACAGGTATGGGCCAAATACAGGGAAGAAATGAGCAAAGGGGAGATACAAAACTGGAAGTTCTGCTAAAGAGACATTGCTTCAGTTAATGGAAAGTTGGCTTTCTATAATCCTTAGGGATGCAGCCAAGCACGTCCTTCAGCCTGGCCAGTCCTAGTAACCAGCAGCTCCGCCATCTTGGCATGCCAACACAGCTATAACCTTTCTGCACCTCATTCATACAGTAATTATGTAACCACTCCCTGTTTGAAGGCTAACAATGGGTTTCAAGGGCTAATTCTCTATTGACCCTTTGCGTATAGGTAAATCGAATTTTGATGATCTTTCCTGGGATTAATCTTCTGCTTCTATTCTCTGGTTCTTGACCGGTTTACCAACCTTGGAACAGATTCAGTTAAAAAAATGTTATCTCATAAAAACTCATGAATGAGATTCTATAATTTCCAAATTCAGTTCCAGTTGTTTCCCATAGACTTCGATAGATTTTCATGTGATAAACTTTGAGATAAGTTTTTCTGAATTGAACTGGATCTCAAACTGAATCTCATCCATGAGTTTTCACATTATAAACCTATTTCTCACTGAATTGAGAGGCCAACGTGCATCGGTCCCCAGGAGACACCCCTTGAGCATTTCTCGACACCCATTCCCTTTTTGCCGACTTTTTAGGCTTACGTTCCCCCTTTCTACATGGCATCCTTGCCCAAAATGGCTTCTAATCCCTCAGTTTCTACTCAAGCCTGTTCTAGTGCACTTTCCATTTCTAGACTTTTCCCTGTTCTTCTGATGACATGTCTTGCTACTCAGTATGATCTTTTGGCCCGTCCTTTGACTATGTTTTTGCCTGACCCCTGTCTGTACCTTCCCTGTTTGGCCCAATATCTAAAGTGAATAGGTTCCCTGCCAGTTCCACCTTAGAAAGTTCCAGGGACCCAAATGGACATTGATGAAGACCTGCACTGGTAGGAGCTTCATGGAAGATTAAGGCCAAGTCATTTTGTGAAAGTGAAGTCTTAGGGAAGCAGATACTTGTAACAGTGTCCCTTGAGGTCAAACAGTTATAAACATTTTTAAAATATGTACTTGTCTAGCACCACCTTTTGAATAAAGCAACTGTCAGAAATACGAGAGTCTTACTTACTCTATAAAGCTATTCATAGCTTCTAACATCTTCAAAATCTATAACCCTTTCAGCGATGGGGAGGAAGCACTTCTTCCCGACAATGATAAGAGCAAAAGAGGATTATGTGGTGCTGAGGAAACAGAATAGGGATGATGAAAGATCACACCAATAGCCTGTTGTGAATGTTCCAAGGCAGAATGAATGAAATGATGCTCTATGAGTTTACACGCGCTTACATCAGTTACTGGATGGTGAGAATATGAGATTAGGAGGGGCAGTGATTTCCCATCAAGTGCTGGGTTTGCTCATACGGATGCATCCGACATTATCTCAAAAGGAATTCTGCATTAACACTGCGCTATGTTATTGGAATTACACCAGGGATGTTATTTAGCAAATAACAACACAAAGAAATATTGGCATACTTTGGGAATGATGAATATGGAACCTTGTGTAACCCCTTTTTGGCTATAAAATAGTCAAACCCAGGCTAGTATAGGTGTTAGAGCATGGGGTACATGCGACTCAATCCTTCAGGATGGGCCTTCGCTATGTGAAAGTGACCAGCGGAACTAGGGTGTAGTGTAACTACAACCCACTGTAGCTGTGTGCAGTAAAGATGGACGCCAGAAAGGTTCTTGCAGTTGAACTATAGACAGGTTTATTGTCAGAGACAAATGAATAAGCAGGGTTATGGCATATACTCACATACAGATGGTTAATGATAGTAAACCCTGAGGACAGCAAAGAGAGAGGATGCACGCCGGTTTATCACACCTCCTTTAGTCTGGGCAGGGTAAATGCACCTGGTCAGCTTGACACCCCTATGGAAGCAGTCTGGATAGATACCTCAGTCCTCAGGTTGAATACCTCTAGGATCAGGGTTTAGGTTCTGCCTGTCTCCTATGTCTTAACCGTGACCCTATGCTGAGGCAACAGTGCCTGTATGGAATGTTACTTCCAGCTACTTTCCTTGGTGGAGTCGAAACTGCTCTTGCTTCCTTCCCTCACTATCTCACTCTCCTAGAAAGTGCCCCACAAGAGTAACTATCTAACTGGTCCTTATTCACGGAGTCCCTGTCCCCGACTTCATCAGAGTGAATAACTCTGGGGCAATAAGGCTTTACTGGGGCCTTGTTCTGATCCCAGGCTCAGTGGTCCTTCACCTGAGACACAGAGGCGGCCAAAGAGGAAGCCACACCCTCCTGCTAAACACTATATTGGAGTGCAAGAGGTGTGGTCAACCCAAATAACCAATAGGCACATAATATAAATTGTAAACTAGATACATGGGTCTTTGCCCGGTAACAGCAGAAATAAGGAAGTGGTAGGGTTTAAAGTCATAGGGGCAGATTAACCCTATGGGTCCCTACATTTGTTTGAAAGGTATAGATGCACCAATGGATGCAACACTGGGGGCATTAAAATAAATTACCGCTAGAGCCTTTATCTGCCCTTGTGATAGATCTGTTAAGCTTATTGTATCAGGACAGGTCCTGTTCTTAACACCCTTTACTCCTACTAACATGTCCAAATATTATCCAGTAGGTATGGCCACCTGATAATCCTGATAAAGGTGCAATTACTTCGAATTTCCTTCTTGAATTTTACAAGATGATATTGGGGGGGGGGGGGGGGTCACAAACCAAGCTATAAATAAAGAATTGCAGTCTTTGTGTTCTTAATTTAGCATATTTAATGTTTAAATACATTTCTAAAACACTTGACAATATTAAATGACGTGTTTTTTCCCAATGATCGCAAAAATGCAATATTTGTACCAGCTTGCTCTCACTTTATTACACATCAAAGACCCTTATCTAAGAACATTAGGAAAGAACAGATTCCTGCTCTGATAAAAGCCTTTGTAGAAGAAAAATAAGAGCAAACAGCACAATCACATGGAAAAAGTGAGTCTAAAGCAGGATACCAGTCAGCATCTGGGAGGGTTCCTATGATATATTTATTATCTGCATTTATATACGTTTGCTCTGTGCAGAGATTGTTCATCAGCAGTGGAACTTGCTAAGGTCCCTATCATAGTCACACACATTAGGGTCAATTTTATCAGCAGCCAATTAACCTGTCTGTATGTTTTTGGAGTGTGGTAGTAAACTAGATTTTGCCAACGCATACACCGGAAATCATACTTAAGGTGGCCACATGAATCTGTCCCCCAATATGTCCACCTTGGGTGGGTGATATTGTGCTAATGCAATCCAACAGAAAAATCAAGCCTGCCCCATTGACATCTGGACAATTTCTGGCCAGATATCGGTAGGGGAGGCCTGTCGGAGAGCCCATACACAGGCAGATAAGCTGCTGAATCAGTCTGAAGGACCCGAATCGGC
Organism: Xenopus tropicalis; assembly: GCF_000004195.4. Taxonomy (NCBI): domain Eukaryota; kingdom Metazoa; phylum Chordata; class Amphibia; order Anura; family Pipidae; genus Xenopus; species Xenopus tropicalis. The sequence goes on from NC_030682.2 coordinate 141,624,769, forward strand.
AGCTTAAATCTTGCCCACCTTTACTGCTTGCAGACAAAGAATCAAACCAAAGACCCCAAAGCTGAAAGGCAGAAGTGCTATAAAAGCTAAACCCAACTTTCTGTTTAGGGATCTGGGTTTCGGGATTGTCCTGCCTCGGTCAGGAGCATCGGAACCTAGGAACATCAAGGTGATCCAGAACTGAGAAGGTGTCCATATCTGGCTGGTGAATGAAGTAGTCAATAGCAAGAAGCAAATAGCCAGTAGCAAGACCAGAGTGCTTCAACCTAAATTATAGTAACAATCTACCTAAATCTGTATTCTGCAAGCTCTCATATAAGACAAACCTCGTAACCCGCCACCACCATCAAGAAAGAAAGGTTGTCCCACCTCAGTTAGGGCCTTCACAGGGAGGACCCAATATAAATAAGCCCACTAATAGGGTTATTTATCAGTTTTCCAGTTTGTGAGTTTGAGTTTGTTTTTCTAAATTGAATAAACTCTGATTATTTATTAATAGGGAAACAAATACCTTAAATTTTTCAAGTTTACAAACTCGGAAAACTTCAAAAAAATAGAAAAATTCGAGTTTGAAAATATGGCTGAACTCTGCCTAGGACAAGTCCCATTGACTTCTATAGAAACTCGCAAGCTTTTAGATTTGGTTCGGGATTCGGGCAGAATCCAGCCTTTTTTCTTATTTTTTTGAAGGATTCGGAATCCTAATTAGCAGAAATTAGCATATGCTAATTAACATTCAGACGGGTTAAATGGTAGGTGAAAAAATTTCTCGCCACTCGCGCAGCGCGCAGCAATTTTTAACCCTTCTCAATCCTAATGAGCATATGGATTCAGTTCGGGATTCGGCAAAATTCGTCGGGGCGGCCTCGGGGGTTCGGCTGAAACCCAAAAAAGTGGCTTCAGTGTATCCCTATTTTAGATAGCAAATTTTTACATTCGAGTTTTTGGGAGGTTTGAAGTTAATAAATACCAGATATTTGAGTTTTTTGAAACATAATTCAAATTCGAGTTTTTTTATCAACTGGAACATTGATGAATCTCCCCCTTAATCCAGTTTGCTTATTCCCCTGCACAAATCACAATTCAGTTTAGTATCCAAGGAGCTGGCTTCATATGGAAAACTAACATTACATTTATACTTTAAATTTTATGAAAATAATTACTCGAGAAATGTGTAGACACAAAACAGATCAATGTATGTGGAAGGCTGTGGGCCCCTCTTCAGGTGGAATGAGTAAGGGGCGGGTAATAGGCAGTTAGGGGACCAGATGAGCCGGTGACAAAAGCTTCTCTGTGCCTTACAATTGCTTGGATCAGCTCCGAATATACAGAATGCATTCACTGGTAGAGAGAATATTCCACGTACAGTTTCAGTTGATGGCTGAAGAAGTTTTTTTTTGTTTTTTTCCTGGGGGCTTCTTATAATTGGCTGCAGTGATTAATATAAAGACGTATCTGTTTACTGCCTTGTTCTTTTTAATCCCACCAATTCCTCCAGTGGCCGTGCGGTTTGTCTCCCCAGGAAAGATTGATTTTCATCACAAACATACAATAAATACTATTCCCACTTCACCGTGGAACTAATGCTCACTCAGCTGTCTTGGGCCGCTGCTCAATACTTTCATGAATTTTAATGCCAGGCGCCGTTATAACATGAACAAAGATCACCTTCAAACAGAAATACTATTAAGACTATCTGGCAGAACAACCCACAGCCACCCAAATAAAATATATTTATCCCTGGTATGAGAAACCAGGCAGGGTGGGTACAGTTTAACTTTCTAGAAGTCCTGTGTACTCTACCCTGGAATTCAAGACTGTGTTCTTAGAAATAAGATATTGTATATAAGGTGTGTAGTGGGTAACCCAGCGCAAAGTAGGTTGCTCAGAGCAAGTCTGATGATCAGCTTGAAGAGATGAATTCTCATTCTCTCTAGTTAGGATGGAGGCTTTAAATCTGAAGACCAACTTGAAGCATGAAGTCTCATTCCCTCTAGTTAGGATGGAGGCTTTAAATCTGAAGACCAACTTGAAGCATGAAGTCTCACTCCCTCTAGTTAGGATGGAGGCTTTAAGTCTGAAGACCAACTTGAAGCATGAAGTCTCATTCCCTCTAGTTAGGATGGAGGCTTTAAATCTGAAGACTAACTTGAAGCACAAAGCCTCCTTCCCTCTAGTTAGGATGGAGGCTTTAAATCTGAAGACCAACTTGAAGCACAAAGCCTCCTTCCCTCTAGTTAGGATGGAGGCTTTAAGTCTGAAGACCAGTTTGAAGCACAAAGTCTCATTCCCTCTAGTTAGGATGGAGGCTTTAAATCTGAAGACCAACTTGAAGCATGAAGTCTCATTCCCTCTAGTTAGGATGGAGGCTTTAAATCTGAAGACCAACTTGAAGCATATACTCTCATTCCCTCTAGTTAGGATGGAGGCTTTAAATCTGAAGGCCAACTTGAAGCATGAAGTCTCATTCCCTCTAGTTAGGATGGAGGCTTTAAATCTGAAGACCAACTTGAAGCACAAAGCCTCCTTCCCTCTAGTTAGGATGGAGGCTTTAAGTCTGAAGACCAGTTTGAAGCACAAAGTCTCATGCCCTCTAGTTAGGATGGAGGCTTTAAATCTGAAGGCCAACTTGAAGCATGAAGTCTCATTCCTTCTAGTTAGGATGGAGGCTTTAAATCTGAAGACCAACTTGAAGCAAGAAGTCTCATTTCCTCTATTTAGGATGGAGGCTTTAAATCTGAATACGAGCTTGAAGCATGAAGTCTCATTCCCTCTAGGCAGGATGGAGGCTTTAAATCTGAAGACCAACTTGAAGCAAGAAGTCTCATTCCCTCTAGTTAGGATGGAGGCTTTAAATCTGAAGACCAACTTGAAGCAAGAAGTCTCATTTCCTCTAGTTAGGATGGAGGCTTTAAATCTGAAGACCAACTTGAAGCAAGCAGTCTCATTTCCTCTAGTTAGGATGGAGGCTTTAAATCTGAATAACAACTTGAAGCATGAAGTCTTATTCGCTCTAGTTAGGATGGAGTTTTTAAATCTGAAGACCAACTTGAAGAAATAACTCTCATTCTCTCTAGTTAGGATGGAGGCTTTAAGTCTGAAGACCAACGTGAAGCAAGACGTCTCTTTTACTCTAGTTAGGATGGAGGCTTTAAGTCTGAAGACCAGCTTGCAGCATGAAGTCTCATTCCCTCTAGTTTGGATGGAGGCTTTAACTTTGAAGACTAATTTGAAGCATATACTCTCATTCCCTCTAGTTAGGATGGAGGCTTTAAATCTGAAGGCCAACTTGAAGCATGAAGTCTCATTCCCTCTAGTTAGGATGGAGGCTTTAAATCTGAAGACCAACTTGAAGCACAAAGCCTCCTTCCCTCTAGTTAGGATGGAGGCTTTAAGTCTGAAGACCAGTTTGAAGCACAAAGTCTCATGCCCTCTAGTTAGGATGGAGGCTTTAAATCTGAAGGCCAACTTGAAGCATGAAGTCTCATTCCTTCTAGTTAGGATGGAGGCTTTAAATCTGAAGACCAACTTGAAGCAAGAAGTCTCATTTCCTCTATTTAGGATGGAGGCTTTAAATCTGAATACGAGCTTGAAGCATGAAGTCTCATTCCCTCTAGGCAGGATGGAGGCTTTAAATCTGAAGACCAACTTGAAGCAAGAAGTCTCATTCCCTCTAGTTAGGATGGAGGCTTTAAATCTGAAGACCAACTTGAAGCAAGAAGTCTCATTTCCTCTAGTTAGGATGGAGGCTTTAAATCTGAAGACCAACTTGAAGCAAGCAGTCTCATTTCCTCTAGTTAGGATGGAGGCTTTAAATCTGAATAACAACTTGAAGCATGAAGTCTTATTCGCTCTAGTTAGGATGGAGTTTTTAAATCTGAAGACCAACTTGAAGAAATAACTCTCATTCTCTCTAGTTAGGATGGAGGCTTTAAGTCTGAAGACCAACGTGAAGCAAGACGTCTCTTTTACTCTAGTTAGGATGGAGGCTTTAAGTCTGAAGACCAGCTTGCAGCATGAAGTCTCATTCCCTCTAGTTTGGATGGAGGCTTTAACTTTGAAGACTAATTTGAAGCATGAAGTCTCATTCCCTCTAGTTTGGATGGAGGCTTTAACTTTGAAGACTAATTTGAAGCATGAAGTCTCATTCCCTCTAGTTAGGATGGAGGTTTTAGTTTTGAAGTCTAAACTGAAGCGTTGAAGTCTTATTCCCTCTAGTTAGGATGGGGGCTTCAAAGTGCAGCTCCTAAATGTTACCATTATTGAACCCAAGGTTTTGATGTTCGATTAAAAGTAGCAACCAGTGACTAGTGCCTGTTTTGATGTGAGTGGTGGGGCTTTCTAGAGATTAAACAAGCAAAGGCAACATATGAACAGCTGAATCACTGGAAGTTATTGAGCCTCATCTTGAGATTTTTTAATATGCATTTTTTAATGAATTTGAGGCAAGTCCCTGCAATAGCAGAGCTCCATTGTGGTGCTGTTTCCTAATCCCAGAGCAATGTCCCTTTATGGGTGTAAAAACAACAACCAAACAGATTTTATCACGCCATAGCAATGAATTAATAATGCAGCCCTTTCCATACTGATGGCTCTAGGCTTCCAGATGGGCTTATTCTGATTCAGCTGATATACTTGCCATGATGTGCTGCGTCTGGGAAAAATATGAAAGATGTCCATCATAAAGATTGTATCAATATGCAAAAGACATTTTTATATGAAACATTCCGATATTCCATATTCAGCTTCTGGAAGAAAAGTCAATGTAGGAAAGCAGGAATTTTTTATGCCCATAATTCCTGTTGATGAAATGTTGTCCTGACTTAATGGGGCCTCATTGATGACACTAGTGGCAGCAATAAGGTGAGATGTTAAAAATAATGAGAATACCCTCTTCCTCTGGGAAACCGAGTTCAGCCTTTTCCTGACTGCATCCCTCAGCTCAGACCCATGCCAGTACTATCTTGGAATCCTTGGAAGGGTTTTATTGGTACTGAAGCAGAAAGCCCGTGGCACCAAAAGGACATCAGCCAAGCCTGGAGCTGTTTTGATCTCCATGCAGTTGGAACCAAACACCCAAGTTACAATAATGATGAAAAATGTGCCACCCAAACCTCATAGCTAGATTTATTTGACTGCTATTGTTTTTTTAAGGAGTCATTGGGCTCCAATCCAATCATCCAATCACCCGTTCACATTGGTGCCACCCAAAGTCCGTCTTATCCACTTGCAGCCCTTGTCCTTTTCCAATATTCCTGTTCAATAACTGACCAAGTCAAGGACTTTGGACCAAGAAGCATCAGACTCGGTTGGGAGGGGCCTGTGCCAGATTTAAATTAATATTTGGTCTTGTTGTAACGATTATACAAGGAACTGAACCTGAACTTCCCCCAGACCAGTGGTTCTCAACCTTCCTAATGCCGAGACCCTTTAATACAGGTCCTCATGTTGTGGTGACCCCCCAACCATAACATTATTCCTACAACCATTGGAAATATGTGTTTTCAGATGGTCTTAGGCGACCCCTGTGAAAGTGTTTTTCGACCCCCATAGGGGTCCCGACCCAACAGGTTGAGAACCGCTGCCCCAGACAATCCTTCATTATGAGACCATTGTTGGGATACTCACTAGTTAAACTAATATCACATTTATGTATGTATCTATACAGTACTGTATACATATGAATACATTTATACAGTGTTATTGTATACACAGCACTGTACAATTATACAATGCAATACAATAGGACATACAGGGGCACAGACTTCACAATAAATACAAATAAATGTATCCAATTACACAGATTAAGTGTTATGGGACATAGGAGGAAGGAGGTCCCTGTCCCCTAGAGCTTACAGTCTACATACAATCTAAGCTGGTTTTAGAGCTGCTCTTGCCAGGGCCGGACAGTTGCATTATTGCATGCTACCGAGCTCTTTTATCTTCTTTTTTTTTTGCTCTGTCATTTTCCTAATTAAACATAAGTATTTATGCCGGCAAGTCAGACTAATTATTTAAGCAGAGGTATTAGCCAGAATTAGCTTGCGAGGACGTCAGCACACAAGGAATTCTGCTGACTTACCATAGCCGTTAGGATAAGCCTTCCCCCCACCATGAATGAGCTGCAGATAGGATATCTATATGTCGGGCTGTAACAGCTGGTTACACAGGCAGTCTCTCTGTCCCACTCCCACTAGGCCAAGTGTATAATAGGATCCTCTTCAGCAAGAGAAAGGTATGAGCCGGGGAGATACATTCAGCAAGAGAAAGGTATGAGCCGGGGAGATACATTCAGCAAGAGAAAGGTATGAGCCGGGGAGATACATTCAGCAAGAGAAAGGTATGAGCCGGGGAGATACATTCAGCAAGAGAAAGGTATGAGCCGGGGAGATACATTCAGCAAGAGAAAGGTATGAGCCGGGGAGATACATTCAGCAAGAGAAGCTGATATAGGCACGTGGATACAAATGGAAAATAAAAGTACAAGAGGGCTCATTTCATGCACAAAGACTAATGAAAAACACAACCAAATTGCCCTGTTTTTCCCAGAATGTAGAGATTTGCTACATTGGGCATTGGGCCATCAGTAATCATGGGGCTCCATACTACTGTTATAGCAGTGCCCTCCCCCCCAGCGTCCCCCAGATTATTAACTGGCTATTCATCTGGGCCCAAACAAACAGCCCAATTTAAGGTGGCCATACATGGGAAGACTTGCTCGTTTGGCGAGGTCATCAAGCGAGTGGATCTTCTCCCAATATGCCCACTGATATCAAGCTAATTCGATTGTTTGGTCCATTACAATGGCGGTTCCAATGGAAAATCAAACCTGCCCGAACAAGATCTGGCCATTTTTAGGCCACATCTTGGTTGAGTAGGTCCATTGGGCGTGCCCATACAAGGTCAGATAAACTACCAAATCGGTAAAAAGGACCCAAATTGCCAGCTAAAATCTGCCTGTGTATGGCCGCCTTAAAATAAAGTCCCTCACATACAAGGTCCCAGAGTAAGGACCAGATGTTCTCAAGATACACCCCTCCTAGGATTATTGGCATTTTATTTTCCAATATGATGTGCTGGTTGGTAGAACCAGGGTACAGGGAAGGGAATGAACCCCCTCTGCCAAACCAATTGAATTGGTTAATCTGGGTCAGAAGATCTGGTACAAGATCTACTGCTTTAGACACCAAGTTGACTTCTTCAGCATAGCCAAAGAGCTCCTCACCCTGCTTTTGGAGTCATGGAACCACGAGTGGAGTTAATGTAGCTGAATGTAAGGGTAATAGGGCAGCAGCCTTCCTCACCTCCCCTTTAGCCTGCACCACTGCACTTTTTCAGATTAGAGTGCTGGAACTTTTCAACTTCTTGTCACTGTGTAGGCAAATACTGTATATACTCGAGTATAAGCCTAGTTTTTCAGCACCCAAAATGTGCTGAAAAAGTCACCCTCGGCTTATACTCGAGTCGGGTGCCATGGGTCCCTCTAGACTAGCACCCTCTGTCCTTTGTGTGCAAATTAGGCCTCCTGCAACCAGACCCTCCAGTGCCCTGGCCTAGGCTCCCACTAGCAATACTTATTCCCCCTTACATCCCTCCGGGACTGGGTCTGCTGCCAGTTTGCCAATGTGCAATGAGCATGGAGTAGCACTCATATTGTTTTTGTTGACCCTCTTCTCCGCTTACAGAGCTAGTTTACTGTTTTTCTTTGAAATAAATATTGAAAAACATATACCCCACTGATGCCTTAATTAATGTAATTTTATTGGTATTTATTTTGATGAAACTTAGCAGTAGCGGCTGCATTTCCCACCCTAGGCTTATACTCGAATCTATAAGTTTTTCCAGTTTTCTTAGGTAAAATTAGGTACCTCGGCTTATATTCGGATCGGCTTATACTCGAGTATATACGGTACCAAAGCAGATGTCCAGTCATGTTAAGGAACTATGGCTACACATACGCCCCGTGCTAAAGGGCATGCCCTAGGAAGTACTCGGAATTATTTAACAAGTCAAGAAAGGAATTCCGATCCCAGCATTTGGAAAGCCTGTGAACATTTCCTTGTTTAGAAAGAAAACCATATACAGGTATGGGATCCCTTATCCCGAAACCCATTATCCAGAAAGTTTCCAAATTACGGGAAGGCCATCTCCCATAGACTTCATTATAAGCAAATAATTCTAATTTTTAATAATTAATTCCTTTTTCTCTGTAATAATAAAACAGCACCTGTACTTGATCCCAACTAAGATATAATTACCCCTTATTGGGGGCAGAACAGTCCTATTGGGTTTATTTCATGGTTAAATGATTCCCTTTTCTCTGTAATAATAAAACAGTACCTGTACTTGATCCCAACTAAGATATAATTACCCCTTATTGGGGCAGAACAGCCCTATTGGGTTATTTAATGGTTAAATGATTCCATTTTCTCTGTAATAATAAAACAGTACCTGTACTTGATCCCAACTAAGATATAATTACCCCTTATTGGGGCAGAACAGCCCTATTGGGTTTATTTAATGGTTAAATGATTCCCTTTTCTCTGTAATAATAAAACAGTACCTGTACTTGATCCCAACTAAGATATAATTACCCCTTATTGGGGCAGAACAGCCCTATTGGGTTTATTTAATGGTTAAATGATTCCCTTTTCTCTGTAATAATAAAACAGTACCTGTACTTGATCCCAACTAAGATATAATTACCCCTTATTGGGGGCAGAACAGCCCTATTGGGTTATTTAATGGTTAAATGATTCCATTTTCTCTGTAATAATAAAACAGTACCTGTACTTGATCCCAACTAAGATATAATTACCCCTATTGGAGGCAAAATAAGCCTATTGGGTTTATTCAATATTTGAATAATTTTAAGCCGATATAAGATATGGAGATCCAAATTATGGAAAGATCCCTTATCCGGAAAACCCCTGGTCCCGAGCATTCTGGATAACAGGTCCCATACCTGTACCATTAGAAAGAAATCCATATACGAGCAGGAAACTAATGGGCTACCGGGGGTGCAGGGGCTGTACCATTCATGACTTTCCAGCACATTTACACAACAACTAGAGGGCCCTGGGTTAGAAATCCCTCATATACAGTAAATACTAAAAATGTAAAAATGTTGTTATACAATATACACGTGTATTAACCTGCAAGGCTTAATGTAAGACTTGTGTAATTCATACGCAACGAAACTCAGGGAAGAGGAAAGGTTAAATAAAGTGAAGCATTTCTTCCCTGGGTTTGGGTAATGCCAAGTAGAAAACAGGCATCACTAATACTCATTGCTGAAGTACCACTTCACATTCTATTCAATTACATTTTTTGCATTTCAGCTTCAAGAACTTCCTGCAACCGTTGCTTGAAGGGCTCTGGGACACTCCTGCCCCTGAACACTATAGCAGGGTTGTGTAATACAGTGCTACTAAAGCAAAATGGAAATGTAGTTTGAATGAGTGTTTTGCCTTCCTCTTACAGAGAGCTTGCAGCTTTATTTCCAAGGTTCCTAGCCTTAAGGTGGCCATACACGGGTAGATTAAAGGTGCCTATTCGGGTCCTGTTGTAATTCGATCGTTTGGACCTAGGGCCGAAGGATCGAATTAGCCTGATATCACCCACCTTAGGTAGGGAATATCGTAAGAAGATCCAATGAATTGGTGACCTCACCAAATGAGCAGATCTTAACGTGTATGGCCTTAAGGTGAAGGCAGATCCATCAGTCAGGCCTTTCCACCCTGCATGGCCTGGGCATAGGAAATACATAGTGATCCACACCTAAGCTTGCGTATGGACCCACTTGGTAGTACAGGCTACCCATAGGATGATTACATTGTTAACAAAATAAAGGTGGTTGCCAGGATCTTCAGAATAAGGGTGGTTATCAGTGAAGTTTGAGTGAAGGTTTCATCTTACATACACACCCAGCCTTCTTTTGCGTGGTCTATAATTCTTGCCTCTTGATTATATGATATTTCCAATTACTGACTTCTGGCCTGTTCCTGATTGTTCTAGTCACTGCCTGTCTAGACCTGTTCCTGATATTAAGATTCTGCTTAGCCTTTTGGAACCTTGACTTTTGTCTAGTCTGCCTATTCCCCACTGCCAGCCTTCTCCTTAGTCCATACATCATGGTCCTGATGGACATGCAACATCAATAACCCTTATATCAATGCTGAGGGCATTCTTATCTCTACCCCTGTCTCCCCTATATCTTTGTGCTATTGATATCGCTATAAGCGGGCAGTTGGAGAAGGTCTCTCAATTAACTTCTGCTGATAAGAAGGAGAAGCATTTAGAGTGGGCTTCTTTAATCTGCCCAACCCTACAGTATCTAGCCAGAAAAAAAAGCCACACAGAAAGGGGGCAATGAATGAAGACCAAATGATGATGACTATTGGACTTTTCTATTCCAAAATAATTCAGTCTACCATTTAAAATTTTCTTGAACCAACAAATGTATTTGTAGCTGTAATATTGGTGTGTAGGTGCCATCTCCCATTGTTCTGCTGATCGGCTGCTGTGGGTGAGGGGGGGGGATATCACTCCAACTTGCAGCGCAGCAGTAAAGTGTGCCTGAGTCTGAGCTTTCAGAAGGAGCCAGCGCTACACATTAGAACTGCTTTCAGCTAACCTGTTATTTCTCCTACTCCCATGTAACTGGAGGAGTCCCAAGCCGGACTTGGATTTCTTACTATTGAGTGCTATTCTAATACCTACTGGGAGCTGCTATCTTGCTCCCTTCCCATTGTTCTGCTGATCAGCTGCTGGGGGTGAGGGGGGGGGATATCGCTCCAACTTGCAGCGCAGCAGTAAAGTGTGCCTGAGTCTGAGCTTTCAGAAGGAGCCAGCGCTACACATTAGAACTGCTTTCAGCTAACCTATTGTTTCTCCTACTCCCATGTAACTGGAGGAGTCCCAAGCCGGACTTGGATTTCTTACTATTGAGTGCTATTCTGATACCTACTGGGAGCTGCTATCTTGCTCCCTTCCCATTGTTCTGCTGATCAGCTGCTGGGGGTGAGGGGGGGGGGATATCGCTCCAACTTGCAGCGCAGCAGTAAAGTGTGCCTGAGTCTGAGCTTTCAGAAGGAGCCGGCGCTACACATTAGAACTGCTTTCAACTAACCTATTGTTTCTCTATTGTTTCTCAATGAGTCTCTCATTGTTAAGTGTTGGGCCATGCAGTCCCAGGCCAGATTACTACCCAATAAACATGACAACTAAAGATTCAGTCGATAGGAAGCCCCATAAAAGGACTGATAAACATATAGTTTGTCTGGAAAATGACCAAATCTTTTACAACAATGGTCCCTATAGGGCCAACTTGAGCTGTCGGCTGCCATATTTACTGGCTCATTCCAGTAGAATATAAACTCATTCACCCTTTACTTGCTTCTTTCCCCGACCATTCTTTACACGAGCCCTAAATGCCATTATATTCCGATGTAATTTACTCTCATCCAGATGCAAACAATGTAAAGCTCAGTGTACTGTACTTCTATAAACACTTAAAAACCACTCCGGTCACACCATCCCAATAAATATTATGACTGCTCCGGAAAGTTTATGATGGGGAACAGCTGAACATATAGGATCCATGTTTGGGGCATAATTGCTCCCAAGGGAATACGATCCATGTCATGGCAAGAGGCTCACTGGAATTATTATTATATAATTTCTCCTTATGGCCATTAAAATGCCTTGTGTGTTATTGCCATTAGGCAGTTTGATGGCACCTTTAAAGGGAATCAATACAATATTATGGAGTATAGTTTATATTTCATTTGCCTTAAATAGATGGCACAGTCCGAAAGCTTCTCTCAAGGTTGTGCTGATCCGGTAAGGTCCATGGCGAAGCCTTCTATCAAGGCAATGCCGCAGCTCAATCGAGGCAAAAATAGAAAATTCTGTGCACAAAATGTGCTTTACTGGCTGTTTATGGGCAAAATAAATGGAAGATAAACTCCACTTATAATATATTTAACACACTATGGTTTAAATATTATTTTTTATTGGTCTCCTCTCTCAAAAAATAATGTTATTTTATCTTCAGCCATAAATGCCTTTGAGCCAATGTTATTGCAGTACAACATATTGCTATTTCTTCCTTAACAGGAAATAAGTTGGTGCCAGTGAGCAGACAGCAATATTGACCTTGATTTAATGAATGAATCTGACGGTCGCTCGCTGCACTGAGTATCATTTCATTCTCCATCATTACTATCCACGGTATCCATTTTCATGTAAATCTATTTATCCTGGAACCAAAAAAAAAACGTGATTTTGCAGTGTGCCGAAAATGGCAATAAATGGCTTGTAAATGCAACCGTTACTAAAACAAGGAAATAAGGGAAACTGAAATTCATTCTATTTAAAGCAGCCATGTTGTATCTAGTATTGGGGTATGGGCAGGCTGGGTAGGATATGAAGGGAGCACCTCCCAAGGACTTTTCATTGGGTCTCGGATGAAATAATAACAATGTATTTAGGCACATTCGGAAAACGATTGGGTGGCAGAACGGCGTCACTATGAAGGGAAGAGGAAATGAGTAATTGGTCGATGCAGATCAATTCACTCGATGGGAAATAAGAGCCGATTATTGATGTTTTGATACAAAGCAATTCCTGTGCTGTGAATTATGATTTCTAATCTCATTCCCCAGTGGGATCATAATGGCCCCTGTATTCAGCACTGGCTGTGAGAAACGGCACCACAAGCACCTTCATGGTTACAAATCACAAATATTCATTGTTTCATTTTTTAGCTAAAGGGGGCATATAGTATAGTAACCCTTCCTGAAGGCAAAGTAAGTGGAGTGGTATATACAATATGTATTCAAGTACATCCATCATATCTACTATCTTATCCACTGAGACATCTTTCTTTCTTTCTTTCTTTTTCTTTCTTATTTTCACCTTCCATCAGAAAATAGTTAATAGAATAGACAACACCCAACAAGCTATATTAAACTATGACATGTCTCCTCTCCTCTTTCTTTCTTTCTTTCTTTCTTTCTTTCTTTCTTTCTTTCTTTCTTTCTTTTTCTTTCTTTCTTTCTTTCTTTCTTTCTTTCTTTCTTTCTTTCTTTCTTTCTTTCTTTCTTTCTTTCTTTCTTTCTCCTTCCTTCCTTCCTTCCTTCCTCCCTCCCTTCCTTCCTTCCTTCCTTCCTTCCTCCCTTCCTTCCTTCCTTCCTTCCTTCCTTCAGAAAACAGTTAATAGACAACACCCAATCTATATTAAACTATGACATGTCTTTCTTTCTTTCTTTCTCCTTCCATCTTTTCTTCCTTCCTTTCTTCATTCCTTTTTTCCTTCCTTCCTTCAGAAAACAGTTAATAGAATAGCCAACACCCAATCTATATTAAACTATGACATATCTTTCTTTCTTTCTTTCTTTCTTTCTTTCTTTCTTCCTTCCTTCAGAAAATAGTTAATAGAATAGACAACACCCAAGCTATATTAAACTATTACATGTCTTTTCTTTCTTTCTTTCTTTCTTTCTTTCTTTCTTCCTTTCTTTCTTTCTTTCGTCTGTCTTTCTTTCTTTTTCCAGAAATCGGATACATACATTCTCTGAAGGGGTGCATTTCACAGTTAATAGAATAGCCAACACCCAAGCCATTTAGGCACTATTAAAAGCACAGACAATAAAGATAACACAGAGCCTTTCTCTTGCATTGATTTAGCCATTAGGGGAGCAGTATTTGCAGCACTGTATCTCTATGCAATAAATAACGGACAGGCTCTTTCCTAATACTTCCTATAAAAAAAAAGTTTAGTGCAGCTTTTTTTTTTTTTATTTCCATACCAGGAAAGCTAGACCATCAATATTTCATATGGCCACATGGTTAGACTGCATCTAGCTGCTCCATCTGAACTGTGTTTTAACCTCTTCCAGGAACCGCTTATGAATGTGAAAGGGGCTGACGCATCATATTTAATAACACATCCGCCAAAAAAGCATGACATTCATACATTAATGATGTTAGACATTTCTGTTGAAGCGAACGTCTGTCTGGCATTAATGAGATGAATTGCAATCATAAGTACTCTGGCTAAATAGCAGGGGCAATGTGGATAGAATGGGCTGCAGAGCCAGGGATGTAATCAGATTGGAGGGGGGGCTTGGGGGGAGGCAGAGAGGCCCATGAATCAGAAGGCGGATGGAGCGCTGGTGTAGTATAAAGAGATTAATTAACGGTAATGTAATAATAGAACCCTGGTTATGACACAATGATCTCTGGCTGATGCAAGCCACTGAAAGTTCTATTTTCCCTGTAGCCGGCGAGAGCGAGCGAGATTACCTGTCATCTGATCTCCACAAAATACGAGGAAATCTATTTTCTAATTAGCTGCGCGTTTCGGCGACGGCCAGAAATGTTTATGGCTCTTACTCTGTAATAAGCCCGACATTGTGCAGGAAATCACTGTCGCCGGCAAGAAACAGTTCAGGATTTTTAGCGACTTTTAGTTACTTTCGACGCCGGGTTGTTCAGTTGCAACAAAAATACCTAAATGTGACCTGACTAGTTTTTCTATCCTGTGCATGTAAAGATCTGTGTAAAGTGTATTATTAGCTGCACTGTGATCAGCCATCTTTTATCAGCTGTCTAGTCAAAGCCCCGCCCCCATATTTTATCAGGTAAATGAAGCCCCACCCAGTTTGTCGCACAATTTTTTCTTGCTCACAGCTATTTTTTGCCGCCCGTGCTTTTTTTGATGCAACCGCGCCAAATTTGACGCGCAACAAAAACAAATTACGCACAACAAATTTTTCCGTGGCGAATTTTCACTGAAGTTTCGCGAAACAATTCGCCAATAGCAAAATGTGGAAATTCGCTGCAAATCCATGCCTGGCAAAAAAATTTGCTCATCACTAATTATATCAGCGAGGCCTTCCACTTAACCCTCTGTACTCCAGGGCCATAATTAAGCTGTTGGGTCTGCTCTTTTGTTGAGCTTTGACATGGGGGCCCCTTGGGGGGGATGTGGGGGCCCCTGGGGCACCAACTGGCCTTTATGTTTAGCACTACTGCATCCAATTCCCATCAAAGTACAAGTGTCAATTTCAATTGTAAATTGTATTGATTTCAATTACGTTAGTTGCATTTCACCCTGGCAACGGTAATGAAGATGGAATCATGGGGGAAAAAAATGCTGCATTGTGGGAAAGAACAAGGCGGTTCCGCTCAAAACTGCCAACTGTGTTACGATAAATAAATGATCCCTATTGTCTCCCAGGCTCAACATTCTGCATCTGTTATAAATAGTGATTTTTTCGCCAGGCATGGATTCGCAGCGAATTTCCGCATTTCCCCATTGGCGGATTGTTTCGCAAAACTTCAGTGAAAATTCGCAGCAGAAAAATTTGTTGTGCAGAATTTTTTTTGGTCGTGTGTCAAAAAAGGGCGTGGTCGCATCAAAATTGGACTTGGTTGCGTCAAAAAAACGTGGGTGACAAAAAATAGATGCGGGTTGCGTGACAAATGCGCTTTGCGTTTTGCAAATTTTCACGAATTTTATGGCCAAGTGAAATGGGACAGATTCGCTCATCACTAGTTATAAATAGATATAGCAGACTAGTGGGAGTGTTCTTAATTCACTGAGGGCGTGGCCAGTTGAGCATGGCTGAACATGAATTCCGTCATTACAGGGCGACTCCCAAGGTTTTCTAATAGCCCCTGCAGAGAGATACCATAGATTGTGCCAGTATAATGATCACCATGCACTAATCCCTATGCAGCAGTAACGGGTCAGCATGATGTATATCCCTTTAAGAAACATGTTGGAAGAATCTGAAACAAAATGTACATTTTTCTTATGGCCTGGGTGGTTTCTAATGGAGAGTAAGAGTATTTGTCACTTTGCCAATAAATAACAGACATAAAGCTATTATTAACAGTGACAGTGTGACTCGCGGAAGTCTTTAATTCCATATAATTGCTTAACTGGCTCTTCTGCTTGTTGGGTGCTTTTACAGTTCCATGTATGTTCCGGGGAGAATACATATTGCAAACAATAAATAAACACGGCCTCTCCGAGACGTCCATTTATGATCCCAGCCCTCGGCGGCATGAAATTTGTGCCTGCGACGGCAAGTTGGACATTTCCCATCGAAATTTGCTATTAAATAAAGGACCCTGGGAAAAAGAAAGCTTAAATCTTAAGGTGAGGGGGACGGTGGCTGGGTAATAAATACTCACTTCATTCCTACCAGAGATGCCAAAAAATGGACTAAAAGCATTTTAATAACGATCACATATAGAAAATGTTAATGGGGTTATCAGGAAGGCAACGTAAAGAAGGAAAGAAGAAGAGTAAAACACAATGAGGAAATGGAGTGTCTGGCCTGTGCCCAGTGCCGTTGGTTTGCCAAATCCTCACCTTTACCTTATCGTAAATCTTTGATTACAACTTTAACCAGCATCCATGGACCTTACAGAATCCAATAGTTACAATATTTCAATATCTTTAAATATGAAATGATGTTACTCTGCAGTCTTAAGGTCCCCATACACCTTAAGATCCGCTCGCTTGGCAAGGTCGCCAAGCGAGCGGATCTTCTCCCGATATCCTCACCTACGGGTGGGCGATATCGGGAAAATGTAGGCTAATTCGATCGTTTGGCCCCAGGGCCAATGGCACAGTCGGTTCAGGGACCACATCAATGAGCCGGTCCCCGATCCGACTAAATCTTTTAACCTGCCCTATCGATATCTGCCCAATTTCAGGCCAGATATCGGTCGGGTATGGCCATCGTTTGTGCCCCTACACGGCCCGATAAGCTGCCGAATAGGTCCAAGGGACCGATATCGGCAGCTACAATTGGCCCGTGTATGGCCACCTTTACTGTTGTAAACTTTATCTGCCAAGTTGGGCAGGCTCACTTTCAATATTTCCATGATATCACAATTTCTGGCTACATTCCCGGGTCACATTGGCTTTTCATTTGGTGAAGCCCCTGTCCAGATGAAGTAAATTGTTGTTATGGACTGTAGAGTAAGAAGCCCGTAGGCTGCTAGTATCAACCTCTACCAAGCCCTACCAACACTGACACCAGGAACTTTCTGTTGTGGTGCTGACAAGGATCCTACACACGGCCAAGGTTGGTCCAAAGAATGGAAAACAAAGGGTAGGCAGAGGCAAAGTCAGGCAAAATGTCAAAGGCAGGCAATATGTCAGAGGCAGGTAGTGCATATTCAATGTCAAAAAACGGTCCCTTAGACCTATTCGGCAGCTTATCGGCCCTTGTATGGGCAAAAACGAGGGGCCTGCCCGACCGATATCTGGCCTGATGCGGTCCCGAACCGACTGCTCCATTGCCACCAATATAATTTGATCGTTTGACTCAAGGGCCAAACAATCTAATTAGCCTACATGCCCCCCGATATCGTCCACCCGTAGGTGGGGATATCGGGTGAAGATCCGATCGCTTGGCGATCTCGCCAAGTGAGTGAATCTTAACGTGTATGGGGACCTTTAGTGAGGTTCTGGGAATCAGCTTAAGCAATGAAAACAAGGAAGCAGCACTATTTATTTTCAAATTTGCCATCAAAGTGACGTCAGTGCATCTGTTGATGTCACAATGTGGCAAACATTATCGTACAAGTCTGCGTCCGGACTCGCCCCATCAGGACACGCACCAGAGGGCACAACACTATGCTAAGCAGTCTCCCAGTGCTCGTAACAATGGTATATGGACTATTTATGAACTTGTTGTGGGGTGGGAATTCTTCCCTGTGGTTTTATTATGGGATGGATATCGTTTAATTGACCCTCTCTTTACTGGAAGGAGCAGTCGCCAAATGTAGTTCTCAACTTAATCACTCTGTAACCTGACAAAGGGATGTATAAACCCTCAAAACATTGAAATGTGATTTGGTAAAATAAATGGGATGAATAGCTACTGTTATACTTTGGGGCACTGTTCTTTTTTATTGTATCTACTGCACATGGGCCCAACCCATTAATCCAAGATCAGTCCAAGTCAAGCTGTTCTGCCTGGGCCAATAGGACGTATTCAGACCATGATGTTACAGATGAAACTGCTGAGAATCCTTTTGACCTTTGATATATCAGCCCTGTGGGTGCCATAACGTCCCTTTAGGGTTCCACAGGGGTTACATTGCATTCTTCCAGGCAAAGCAGGTATACAAATATACGTATATACATACACAACCAGAACCATTGGCTGGGCAATGCAGTCATAGAGGTTGTTGATATAATATATTCTGGAGTGAAAAATTCTAAACACAACCTCATAAAAGGTATCAGAGGATGAATCACACTATTCTGTATACGGGTCACTTCCCTACTAAGAGAGTATTAGTCAGTCATGTTACCAGCACTTACATGATAATAATACTAACACCGGGTATATACAGTTACTCATGCAGCCAACCATACACACAGCAATTTGTATCCATTTAATAACAGAAAATATTTGTGCTGCCCTTTTAAAAAGGAATAAAGCATGCAGTGGCGTAGCGAGGGGGGTGCCGAGGGGGCCATGGCCCCGGGCGGCGTATCAGAAGGGGCGGCGGCGGCTCCTTCTCTCTTACAGGCAACAGGCGCTTTTATAAGGTTGCGCCCGTGCGTATGACGTCACACGTCAGCGACGAGGCGCAACCTTATAGAAGCGCCTGTTGCCTGTAAGAGAGAAGGAGCCGCCGCCGATGGTCTGTTGGGGGTATGTACTATGGGGGAAATTGGGGGCACTGTGTGGGGGCTACTGTCTATGGGGAAATTGGGGGCACTTTCCATGGGGGGGGCCAGGTCTTTGTGGGGTATTGTGTATGGGGGCACTGTGTATGGGGCAATTGGGGCTCTGTGTATGAGGGCACTTTCTATTGGGGGGCAAGGTCTTTGGGGGGTATTGTCTATGGGGACACTGTGTATGGGGCAATTGGGGCACTGTGTATGGGGGCACTTCCTATTGGGGGCACTTTGTATGGGGCAATTTGGGGCACTGTTTATGGGGGCACTGTGTATGGGGGCACTTTCTATTGGGGGAACTGTGTATGTGGCAATTGGGGCACTGTGTATGGGGGCACTTTCTGTGGGGGGGCAAGGTCTTTGGGGGGTACTGTCTATGGGGGAACTGTGTATGGGGAAATTGGGGCACTGTGTATGGGGGCACTTCCTATTGGGGGCACTGTCTAAGGGCAATTGGGGGCACTGTGTGGAGGGGGCTGTCTATGGGGACACTGTGTATGGGGCAATTGGAGGCACTGTCTATGGGGAAATTGGGGCACTTTCTATGGGCAATTGGAGGCAATGTGTGTGGGGGGCACTGTGTATGGGGCAACTGGGGGCACTGTGTATGGGGGTACTGTCTATGGGGCAGTTGTATGGGGGGACCGTGGCCAGAATAGCGTTAGGGGGGCCTGGCCAGCATAGTGTTAGGGGGCACTGTGGTAGGGTGACCCTAATACTTTTTATGTCTGTGTGATGGGAGGGGCCCTGTGATTTCTGATGGCGGCCCTGCCACCATGGGCAGCCACGGACACACAGCTGAATCCACTTTTGACAATTATGACATGCGCACCGCATTTCAAATTCAATCAAAAAAAAAAAAAATTTAATGCTGCTTTTTTTATTTTGTCTATTTTTTTTAAGAATAACTAAATAGAGGGGCGGCAAATTTCCGGTCGGCCCCAGGCGACGAAAGCCCACGCTACGCCACTGAAAGCATGCATACATTGATCCTTAGCACCAAATAGTGCCCGAGCATTCTGGATAATGGGTCCTATACCTGGTTATGGTTCTGTTTTATTATTACAGAGAAAAAGGAAATCATTTCACCATTAAATAAACCCAATAGGGTTAAGGGGTAGGGGTAATTATAAGGGTAATTATATCTTAGTTGGGATCAAGTACAGGTACTGTTTTATTATTACAGAGAAAAGGGAATCATTTAACCATTAAATAAACCCAATAGGGCTGTTCTGCCCCCAATAAGGGGTAATTATATCTTAGTTGGGATCAAGTACAGGTACTGTTTTATTATTACAGAGAAAAGGGAATCATTTAACCATGAAATAAACCCAAAAGGGCTGTTCTGCCCCAATAAGGGGTAATTATATCTTAGTTGGGATCAAGTACAGGTACTGTTTTATTATTACAGAGAAAAGGGAATCATTTAACCGTTAAATAAACCCAATAGGGCTGTTCTGCCCCCAATAAGGGGTAATTATATCTTAGTTGGGATCAAGTACAGGTACTGTTTTATTATTACAGAGAAAAGGGAATCATTTAACCATTAAATAAACCCAATAGGGCTGTTCTGCCCCAATAAGGGGTAATTATATCTTAGTTGGGATCAAGTACAGGTACTGTTTTATTATTACAGAGAAAAGGGAATCATTTAACCATGAAATAAACCCAATAGGGCTGTTCTGCCCCAATAAGGGGTAATTATATCTTAGTTGGGATCAAGTACAGGTACTGTTTTATTATTACAGAGAAAAGGGAATCATTTAACCATTAAATAAACCCAATAGGGCTGTTCTGCCCCCAATAAGGGGTAATTATATCTTAGTTGGGATCAAGTACAGGTACTGTTTTATTATTACAGAGAAAAAGGAAATCATTTTTAAAAATTAGAAATATTTGCTTTTAATGGAGTCTATGGGAGATAGCTTTTCTGTAATTTGGAACTTTCTGGATGACGGGTTTCCAGATACGGGATCGCATACCTATAATACATTTTGATGAAAATACTCTTTATAAATAGTCTTAATCAGTGAAACAAGAAAATTCAGCTGCCGATAGGAGGTCAGTTGAGACCAAACTGTTTTCTATTACAGCAAAGTACATTATTCCATTCTTATTCTAGGCACAAAAGAACAGAGAATAAAGTTGCGAGGGACTAAAAAGCATGGCTGGATATCTCAATCGCTTAAAGACTGATTACATGTCAGCCGCGACCTTGGATACCAATGCATAATGCTCTGGCCCTGTCATTGTCACATACACTTACCATAAGGTGAGAGAGTTAAAGCAACATCAGCTCTTCTGGGGGAAAATACATAATCAATCTCTTTTGCAGTTATTGTTCAGAAAGACAAGGTGTTGGGATGAACTTTGCTAGGGTTTCAATTCAAGAAAGGGCTAAAGCTCATTTATTTCCAAGGAGCAAGATGGCTTAGGTTTCTCTGAAATGTGCAGTGTGTTTTTTTTTACGGTTAGGCAGTTTTCTGTTGCTGAAAATAGCCATTTTTATAAATTTACATATAACCTGTTACCCAGAATGCTTGAGACCTGGGGTTTTCCATCTAATGGATCTTTCTGTAATTTGGATCTCCATAGCTTAGGTCTACTAAAAAATCATTTAAACATTAAATAAACCCATCTCAGTGCATTGTGCATGAGTCTGAGCTTTCAGAAGGAGCCAGCACTTCCCATTGTTCTGCTGATCGGCTGCTGGGGGGGAGGGGGGGATATCACTCCAACTTGCAGCGCAGCAGTAAAGTGTGCCTGAGTCTGAGCTTTCAGAAGGAGCCAGCGCTACACATTAGAACTGCTTTCAGCTAACCTATTGTTTCTCCTACTCCCATGTAACTGGAGGAGTCCCAAGCCGGACTTGGATTTCTTACTATTGAGTGCTATTCTGATACCTACTGGGAGCTGCTATCTTGCTCCCTTCCCATTGTTCTGCTGATCGGCTGCTGGGGGTGAGGGGGGGGTATCACTCCAACTTGCAGCGCAGCAGTAAAGTGTGCCTGAGTCTGAGCTTTCAGAAGGAGCCAG
This sequence comes from Xenopus tropicalis, assembly GCF_000004195.4. Taxonomy (NCBI): domain Eukaryota; kingdom Metazoa; phylum Chordata; class Amphibia; order Anura; family Pipidae; genus Xenopus; species Xenopus tropicalis. The sequence continues at coordinate 141,646,526 of NC_030682.2, forward strand.
CGCTACACATTAGAACTGCTTTCAGCTAACCCATTGTTTCTCCTACTCCCATGTAACTGGAGGAGTCCCAAGCCGGACTTGGATTTCTTACTATTGAGTGCTATTCTGATACCTACTGGGAGCTGCTATCTTGCTCCCTTCCCATTGTTCTGCTGATCGTCTGCTGGGGGTGAGGGGGGGGGGGATATCACTCCAACTTGCAGCGCAGCAGTAAAGTGTGCCTGAGTCTGAGCTTTCAGAAGGAGCCGGCGCTACACATTAGAACTGCTTTCAGCTAACCTATTGTTTCTCCTACTCCCATGTAACTGGAGGAGTCCCAAGCCGGACTTGGATTTCTTACTATTGAGTGCTATTCTGATACCTACTGGGAGCTGCTATCTTGCTCCCTTCCCATTGTTCTGCTGATCGGCTGCTGGGAGGGGAGGGGGATAAATATATACTGTATATAGTTCAACACATTATATCTTCACATTGAATGGCCAATTCTTAGCAGCGTAATGAAGGAAACTGGAGCACCTTTTGATGTTGTGTCCAACTGGAAGATCTACTTTGCTGAGGTCCTGCCTGAAGAACGCATATAGAGGTGAAGGTTAAAATGGGAATTCCAACATGGAAGAACTTGAGATTTATAGGCTACTGTAACTATTACTATTTGGGGGCAACTCTTCACCCAGAAACCAAATTCATTCCTAGACCAGATTTGTGGTTGTCATGATTCTTTAATATTCCTTATCTTTCTGTTCAGGCCCTCTTTTACTTTTTTACCAGTCTGTAGAACCAATATCTGTTTGCCAGGGTCAGTGGGGCACTGTTAGTGCCAAACTGTTCTGCAGAACACAAAGGAAACATCTTTCAAAAACCACAAGGAACGAAAAAAAGAAAAATTCAATTGCAGATTGTCTAAAATAATAATACTAAATGGAGAACATTCCCTCTCTGTGAAAAAAGTGGTTTTATTGGGTTGTTGAGTGGAGCTGTAAGGGTTTCAGGATGATTCTCAAGGGTCGGAAGGGTTAATACTGCTACATTGGGAGGTACGTTGATAGGGAGCATCAGGCGTCTGGCAATTCATCAATGTCTGAATGATATGTTCACCTTGGCATACTTTAGGTTATGGATGGGATTCAACACAAACCCTGGGGGAAGCCTGTGGTGCAAAACTGACAGCTCTTCAATAAGAAGAAGCCAGATGTTCTGGACTAGAACTCTCCCAAATATCAAGCGCGTTCCTGAAGAAGAACCTTAATCAGAGTCTTCTCCAGCTTAGCTCCCTGATCCTGCTGGGATTTGTTTGTTTTACTGGAGGAAAAGTCATTATTGGGGTGAGATGGTCCCTTCTGGAATTCATTTCCATACAGTATCATTCCTGCTCTACAGCGTCGATATGTGCAAATCCATTCACATTTATTCATTCTCTCGCATATTCTAAATGAATAACGACAGCGAGATGTTGGTTTCCTACATATAAAGATGGCTTAGATAGTATCTGGTACATCTGTCATGGCTTAGCTCTCACTGAAATCCCACAGGAGAAGAATCCATGACACGCTCATTACTTACCTATTTCTGGGAATGGCCAGTAGACGCCAGCCCTCGGTGAATATCATTTACACATATTTTCACGATTTTCTTAGTGATGGGTTCGACCTGTTTTCAAAGAAATTGGAGGCTCTTGGAAATAAACGAGCTATGACCGGAGCTATAGAAGGATGTGGGAATTTGGATGTAAATAAATTGTCTGACCCATAATGGCATATTTTTAAGTTTCTGCAAAAAAAAAGGGACTCTATACCATATATTCTCCTCTGTCCCAAAGGGGACGTGTAAACCTATAACTAATAGAAGCTACACAGTTATGGTTATGATAAATAGATGCATAATCCCCCTTTATCCAGAAGTATTTGAGGTGCCTTCATTCAAACATTCTTTCCAAACATAATGAATTGCTCTGTCTAAGCAGAATCCATGTATGTTTAGAATGGCCTTCTCCCTGACCTAGGAGGACCAAGTGTTTGACCATAGCAGTAGGAGTCTGGGAAAAAAAGCCAATGGGCCTGAACTCTAGTAGGCCCTAGTAGGACTCTAGTAGGCCCTGTCACAGGTTTGGGGTAGGCCCTGTCACTTCTGGTCCATGGCAGACAGGTTTGCAGTGATGGGGTGGAAGGTGGCAGGGTGAGGGGTTTTCAGCAGTGGAGGCAGGGCTAGATGATGGGGTGGTGGTTGACTAGAAGAGGGATTGGTAGAGGTGAGACCCTAGAGGTCAAGTACTTTGATGGGCCATTTGGTCTCCAGGCTCATACTAGTAATAATTACCTCCCCATAGCACTTACTGCTGACTGCACTGACATATGGAACTTATTGCCCCAGCAGCCCATACATAGTAACATAGTAAGTTAGGTTGAAAAAAGACATATACGTCCATCACGTTCAACCATACTACTCTTTAGTATTTATATCCCCCTGGCCTCTAAAGATGCAGTTTCTAAATCATACTACTAACTATAAAATATCTACCTTGAGTCCAGAACCGAGAGACTGAACCGGGTGCTCAGGAACTGAGGAACAGGACCTGTAATTACTACCTCTGAGGCTATGGGAACACCTACCTACCCCACAACAATATACATCCTCATAATAGGGGGTGATTAATGTCTTACATACCCTTTACTACTTTATAATATGTCTATGAAGATGTTCATTCATGCAGGTCATGGTATATCTAGTATAAATAAATCTAAAGCAACTGGACTTGTTAAGTAATCATTGAATTTGTTTCACTACTCATCCAAGCAGCTTCTTCAGTTCTTCTAACAAGTCCAGTTGCTTTAGATTTAATTATACTAGATATACTATATAATATATTTTGAAAAAATGCAAGTGGGGGGGTAATGCAACCAACTAACTGTTTATTTCCC